>NC_056570.1:4209517-4364952 GCF_013358625.1 Macadamia integrifolia | reverse complement strand
GTTTAAATGGACCGAATAATTCGGTTGAATTCGGATTCGGTCCGAATTATTCGCGATTTATATTCATTTTGGAAAAAGTCGCGAATTTTAAAGAATTTTATTTTTAATTCGGATTGGTCCGAATTTTTGATAAAATTCGGAAAAATTCGGTTCGGCCGAATAATTCGCGAATTATTCGGCCGAATTGATAACTATGATCCGGACTCCTAATATCTAAGTAAAAGAATACTTGGAAATGATGAGAACATATTAGAACATCAAATCGCTCACCCAAGAATGTATGGTCATCCATAATTGCACGAATACTTGGAAATGATGAGAACATACTAGAACATCAAATCACGCACCCAAAAATGTACCTACATCCATAACAGCTCAAGATACACATAAATGGCATTAGACTAAGATTCTTCTAATCCTTTTTTTTTTTTTTTTGCTAAAAACCAAGAAGTATATATATTAAAAAAGAAATTAAATAATGTACAGGTTTAACGTCTAGGCATTTCTAGACAAATACAAAATCCAAATTTCATTTTCGTATTACCAAAGTCTTGACTAATTACCCTTCTCTTTCGTATTATTACTAACTCCATTTTTTGTAATTAGTCACAAATTTCAACAGCATATCTCACACTGTATATATCAATTAAGGAATAAAACTTGGCTGCTACCTTAATAGCAGTAGCAGCCAGGGAAATGGAATCTGGGGGGTAATAAGTTGAAATTTTTCATCCTAGAAGGAAGGGTATTTTCCACCCCAGCCCTGAGATTCTATTTCCTTGACTGCTACCGGGGGGTAGCAGGAACTTGGTAGCTACCAAATCTTTTCCTCAATTAATACTCCCTACTCTTTACCAAAATAAAAAGGTCTATCAACTAATACACCTCCGGCTTTTTAACCATACCAAATCTACAATTTGGACTTGTATTGTGAAGGTTCTTGTGCTTAACAGAATGATGATTATGGTATTTCTTCTTTTTCATTATAATAAATAAAGTTTTCCATGACGTCAGAGTATAGTTTCACAATAGATGATGCACGAAATGTTTCGTATGTATGAGGCGTTTAATGTGGAAAGAGTGTGTGGAGTTCATGGCACTGAATGTGAGAAGACATGCGATAGACTCTGCACATTGGCATTCTGTGGGTTATTTTGCCAATAATTAATTCACTTAAAGGGGCTTTTTGAGCAAAGGACAAAAGAGCCTGCACCAATAGGGGATGATGGAACAGTTTATAAATAAGAGGGTAAAGACGTAATTTCAATAACTAAGAGAGAGAGGAGAAAAAAAAAACCCTCCACCGTCGGCTCAGAAGAAAAAAACATAAGGTTGGAGTCCACTGCCACTAATCAAATAAATAATGTGTTTAAAAAAAAATCAAATAAATAATGCATAAATAATGAAGTGATACTTGTTCATTTCCTTATCAAGTAGGTCCATAGGTCCATGTTGATTTGTATATTGAGATTCATCTTAAGATCTTCTGCTTGATGATGGGATGAGTGAAATTTTTCATTCTATACTATTGGACAAAACCTTTTAAAAAAAAATAAATTTGTAGTAATGCTTGTATAGCAGAAAGCTCAAAATAAGTGACTTCTTGTGTCTTTCTTTTTATTTTTCTAAACCTAATTGGGTCTTTCTATGACAGGTAAAGTACTATGTTGGCCTAATTAAAAATTAAAAATACTAATCTATGCGCATACCTTTCATAATAATCTGGCACTTTTCCATCATAACTTATTCATTTGATGATGATATTATGATGATGATTTGATGATGATGGCACTTTTTGAAATTGCATTCTTGTCCTAATTGATATGTGTTCACCACTTTGTATCACAGGTTAAAGTTGAAACCCTTCTGGTTCTACTCTATGTAAGATATCATTTTCATCTTATCTTTTTTCTTCCATTGATTGATACATATATGAGCTGATTGGAAGTATTCAAATGTTTTATCAATTTTTCTTTTAAATAAAAAATTGATTACAATATAGTAGAGTCAGGCACTTTTTGAAATTTCAGTCTTATCCTAATTGAAATGTTATCCTTTACGATATTTTTAAATTAGTTTGTTTTATCCATCCGTGGATTGTCCAGATGTTTAAGGTAAATTGAAGATTATGTAATATTCTCACAGAAATTTTTCTATTTATTTTTTTTATCTCTCTTAAAAATAATTAATAAAAAAAATTCATCTGATGATGCATAGGCTACAATGCTTACTCAGTGGCTATTTCATTTCATGATGCCCCACTAATCTTACTATATGTAAATAGTCATCTGAAATGATGTTTCATTTATTAATTAATTCTTTTGGAACCAATATGTAATAGAAGTCAACTTGTTTTCTAGGTTATAAAATGTCATTGGGGTCAAGTGCATTGCATGATGTAGATATGAAAAATTGGAGTCAATTCTATGTATCATCTTTGTTCAATTGTATTAATTTATCTTAAGATTTTCATCATCATCATCCTCATTATTAGTATGGGTAATATTCTCTAAGTGCGTCACTTGAACTTTTGTTTTCCACAAGTGGTTGACTTATATTGAGTCATTTTGATTGCAGTTTTTTTCCATTGTTGGATGAGGGGAAAAAAATCTTTTGAACCGTCTATCTTAATAAATCTATCAATGCATTCCACCTTCGTTGTGTTAAGTGAAATGATGATGTAGCAAATCTAACTGTGGATAAATAGTATATGATTTGGATTAGTCATATGTCAAATTTCAAAGTTTGTTTCAATCAAGTACTCTCTTATGCACTAACATGCATCCCAATAAATGTTCATACATGCTTAAGGTTTCTATTATGTACTCTCTCATGGTCTTGAATTTTCAACATCTATTTTGCTACTTAAAAGAAAAAATTATTATTTTGATGTGCAAACTAAGTGTGCTAGGTTTTTTTTTTTTTTTTCAATATTAAATTTGATTCAAGTTGAAACATACAGGATGATATGGGCAACACATCAGCCTCAACTAAGCTACCATGGAAAGAGACTTCCAAAACACACACACACAGAGAGAGAGAGAGAGAGAGAGAGAGAGAGAGAGAGAGAGAGAGAGAGAGAGAGAGAGAGAGAGAGAGAGAGAGAGAGAGAGAGAGAGAGAGAGAGAATCTAAGAATTAAAATAGTGGAAGATGATTATCAAATAAAATATTCTAGCCGATCGATGTAGTAAAAGATAATAAATGATGATCCTCACATTGAGATATGGCATCCTTAATGCTAAGCTTAGTTTAATATTATATCAATTCTCAATATTAAGTATTCCAAAATGAATTATGAGGTGTTGTTAGTGAACTCATGAAGTACTCTATCATTATGCTAAGATTGGAAATTTAGATCAAAGCTATCAATTTATAGTTGGGAATGCAGTGGCACATGTTCTTGCAGTACCATACGTGACCTTAAAATATTGACTTATCACAGAAGCCCACCAACTTTACAATGTAATGGGGCGGTCCCCAAAGGATAGGCCTTTTGGAGTTGTCAAATATAGCTCATCCAACACTAACCTAATAAAGATCATTCCACTGGTTAGGGTGAGGGCAAGGCACTGTTTGATCCTGCTTCTCTACTTGACCCTTAAATTCATAGAAATTTGCTTTACTAAAAGGAAGAACAGAAACTAAAAGAGAGGGTGATCCAAAGGAGTGTGAAGCAGCTTTTCTGCCAAGTGGCAAAATACCTAATAAACTTTTTTTTTTTTTTGGTAAGACGGCAAAATACCTCCAAAAAAAAAAAGACCCACACGTACAGCCCACAACTTATAAACTTTTACAAGAATTATTATTATTTTTCTACTCATGGGGTGAAGTACAAGTAAACTATAAATGCATTCCAAGTTGTTTGATTGTTTCTTCGAGCTCCTAAATTTTTATTTTTTATTTTTTATTTATTTTTATTGTTTTGGTGAATAGAAGTATTAAAGGGTCCTAAGTTTATGGAACTTGAATAGGGTTTGGCCATACGATGGTACTTTCAGGACTAGTTAGTTTATTAGCAATGTGACTGTTGGTCACTCCACTAGGGGAACCTAACTACTAGTAAGGTTATTAACAATATGACTCTTTGAGTAGTAGGCCTAGGGGAACATAACTTCAAAGTTTAGTTTTGTTTTGTTTTTTATTTTTTTATTTTTTTTTTGAAGAAAAAACAGGAAGGTTACATATAACTTCATAGAGTTTGGATTAGGCTTTTGGGTGATATGTTTGTTTAGGCCCAATAACTTAAGTTAGGAGGGGTTTGGATTTATTCTTTGTCTCCGAAACCAAAAAGGGTTTTGTATTTTATAATCCCTGAAAACAATAATACAAAACTGAAGAAAAAAAAAATAGCCTATTTATTTCATGATATTCTTTTTCTTCAAAAGAAATAGGGAGAGGGATATTCAATTAGGCAAAAGTTTTGGTGGATAGCAGTCTGGAGAAAGAATCTCTAAACAAAACACCTAGTTCTGCTTGTGGTAGGATGCTTTGACAATTTCAACCTGATTTCTAGGAACAACCTGAATTTGTGTTTATCAAATTTTAGACTACATAATCATACAGCTCCCACGCACCCTATCATACATTTTTATTTTTTTTTTGGGGTGGGGGGTTTGGTGGACAGGGGTGCTATAATATTCAAGGAGACAAGAATATTCCAGCTAGGGCTGAAGGGAGTTTCTGACTTCCCTAATGATGGGAAGGTCTGCGAGTTTATTGAAAATTTTCAATGGCGACTGCTTGTTGTGAGATCCTCAGCATCGATTGATATGTTTGAGATGGTGGGGAGTATTAAAATTTCCCAATATGACTGTGAGGATATGTGCCTATGGAGTCTCACTTCAGATGGGCTATTTAGCTCCAAATCAGCTTGGGAGGAGATTATGATCTGAAATCCTAAGGTTCCTTGGGCTTCTATGATCTGGTGTAAAAAGTTACACCCAAGAATGTCAGTTTTTGGGTGGGGGATGGCCCACGGCAAGCTTCCCAAAGATGAGGTTGTTCAGAAAAGGGGAATAATGCTTATATCAAGTTGTAGCTTGTGTGGTGTGAAAGTCGAGACAATGGAACACATTTTCCTTCACTGCTCCTTTTCGGAGGATATTTGGAATTATTTTTGTGGGTACTTTAATGTTGTATGGAAGAAGGTTAGTTGCATGGCCGATCGACCTCTTTCAATGGTGGAAAAGAAAGCAAAAAATAATGTGTTGCAAAGAGGCATGGGTGTTGGGTTTGGTTATTGTGGTTGACCATATCTGGCATGAAAGAAAAAATAGACGCCATGATGGTAGGGGGAGACTGACAAGGTACGTGCAGCAAATGATTTTAGAGGACATAAGATCCTTTAATCCCAACACCAAAGGAGAAGTTAAGACTATAGCTGACGTTATTTACTACAAAAAGCTGGGGTCAACAATTCAGAATGCCAACTCAGCCTATCTTAGAGGTGTTTTGGTGCAAACTCCAGGTAAATTGGGTCAAGCTGAACTTTGATGGAAGCTCCATGGGAAATCCAAGGCATGCAAGTGCAGGTGGGATCTTGCGCGATCATAGGGGATGAGTTCTGGATTCCTATAAAATTTTTATGGGAGTAATAGGTGTGTTCCAAGCTGAGGTGGAAGGTCTTATGGTGGGGCTCATGCGAGCTCGTGACTTGGCAATAAATCAGTTGTGGGTCGAGATAGACTCAAGCGCGGTCGCGACTTCCTTCCAACAAAAGAGGATCCCGTGGTTTTCTCTACAAAGATGGATCTACCTTCAGCCCTACTTAGAGGTGATCTCATGGAAGATTACTCATAATTTCAGAGAGGCAAACTCGATCGCAGATTATTTGGCTAGAGATGCTACAAGGATGGGGACTTCGGGGTCAAATATTATCTTCCCAGATCATGTTAAGGAGTTGATAAGGAGAGATGCCGAAGGCAGACCAAACTACCGATTTGGTTGATGCGCCTCCCTCTTCCCTGCTGATGGCCATGCCAAAGGTGGGGGTTAGGGAAGCGGTTTTATTTTCGTGTCTTTCTTTCTTGTAATGATGTCTTCCATTTTCTCATTTTCTTCTTAACAAAATTCATTTCTAGCAAAAAAAAAAAAAGAATACCCCAAATAACAACTATAGAAATGCAACCCTAAAATGATGTAGAAAAGTAATGGAAAAACAAGAACAATCAATGCACACATATTTACAAGGTTAGGCAGGATTGCCTACCTACGTCCTCGATGAGATAAGGTCTTATTTCACTATCGATGAAAAATAAAGTTACAGTGCTCGTCCTCACACCTCTCTCAAATTGTTTACATAGAAAGAAAATATCGTTACAAATATATAGCGAAATCTTATATAAAAATTTTATAGAAATACCCATAAGGATATCCTATCCCCAACAACAATAATGTGACGGTTCTACAATTATCAGGAACAACGAGGATGTTGGAACCAATCTTGCCTCAGACTTTAAATCCTATCATAATCTTAGATCTTTATAACTTTATTTTGCCACTTAGCTAACTCTGGACTAAAACTTGTCATATGTGTAAGGGGTCTAGGACTTGATAGTGACTGCTTATCTACAAAAGTTCATATCCTATCATATGGCAAAATTACGTGCTCATCCAACGATTTCTGTGTCGAACCTACGACTTAAATACAACTTAGTACTCTCTCTTTTTTTTTTTTTTTTTCTCACAACAAATGCTGCTTAGTACTTAAATAATTATTAATTATAAAATGTATACATCTATGGTAAGGAGTACAAGAAGAAAGAGAAGTCTCACTCATTATTCAAAAAGAAGGGGTGGGATTATTCATTTATACAAGTCACCCATGGGGAAGGGTGTTCTATGTTTAAATTTTCAAAATGTACATAAATAGAAACATTTTAATTGTCATTTGGCTTTTTTGGACTCCCATTTATGAAGTCTAATGATAGATGACAACAATAAACATTGGTTTAGACTTTTATATTATTAGGTGCATCCTTTATTAAGAAAAGGAAAAAAAAAAATCAAGGTACATCCCAATATGAATGTCCAAATCAAACTAAATCTAAATCACAATCAGTTCATGATATGATTAATTCATTGACAACCACAAACTTGGTTATAGATAGAGACAGTAAGAAGTATGTCATTTTTTTCGCGAAAAAGAAGTAGGGAAGTCAAGCATAGACTTATTTACTAAAAACAATGGTTAGATGACAAGACATTAGTGGTGTATGCATGTTGAGTGTATTTTGAGCAACAATTTTACTAATGTGCATCATGCGCCAATGGTCATTGTTAAATTATTTTTAAATACAAAATTCATGTATCATCGGCATCAATAACATGCCATGTGTTTTATTTTCAATTTTTTTTTTTTTTCGAAGATAGAGTTCACTATTAAACAAATTCTTTATTGAGGAATAAGAAGTTGTTTCTTTTATATTTCCCAGAGCCTTTTTCTCCTTTGCTTACATGAAAAGTCACTAACTTCTTTTTAGGCTATTTGGTTGTCAAGAAATGAAAAAAAAAAAAAAAAAAAAAAAAACTCTTATGTGAGGAGAGATATAGTCAACTAAATATTCAATCATTGCATCATCTTAATGTTTTTTCATCCTAATGTAATGAATGATTTATATGTTTATATTTTTCTTCAAATTCAATTTTTTTTTTCAGTTCTTGACAACAAACATAACCTAAGATTATCTAAAAGAAAAAATATTATTATAATCAAATCACTGTTTGACGTCTAATCTAAGTATTGCTCCTTGAAACATTTTTTGAAACCATATTTAATCATTTCTCAACCGTTCAAATAAATTATAAAAATGCAAACATTGCAATCATTGATTCATCTTAAACTTTGGTTCACACTATCCCATAGATGGGACCTACTAAAAATTGAGCCTTGATCTTTTGAAAATTTAACACGTGGAAGTCACAAGGGTCCAACCCTATAGAATGGTTTAGATACTAATTTAGATTATCCATCACCTTGAGAGGTTCCAAATGATCAAAAGTGAGACTGAAATTTTAGGTTGTGTTTGATGAGTTGTGCTATAAATTTTTTTCCTTTTTTCTTTTTTTTCTAACCTAATTTATAGTTAAATTGCACTTGTTATCTATATTCAAATATATAGATATAAGGATAGAAGTTTGAGGAAACTTTTTATTTTAATAATTCATTTTGTTAAGGGATAAGAAATAAAAACAAATTTAAAGGAGATGAAACCATAGATTAAAAAAAATAAATAAATAGATATGAATTTTTTAGTTTCAAGAAACTGATAGTTAGACTAACCTTGACTTTAAAGATATGAATAGAATGCCCACACTTTTGGAAGAAAGGTCTACTCTATGCAAAAGCAAACTAATATTGTGTTCAACATGACATCAAGCCTATGTTTGAATGCCAAAAAAAGGGAAGAAAAATGAAGACCATGGCCAGTACGTGACTTTAAGAATCGGACTGACTGATTCTGATTCCAATTAATTCAATATCCACAATTAATTTTGGAATCGGTTAAGATTACATCTTTATTTTTACTGTACATGTACTATTTTTACTGATTTTAATTGGTTTCGATTTAATTAAGTTTTTTATTTCGATTTATTCTTTCATGCTGATGGTCATGCCGAAAGTGATGATTTATAAATTGATTTATTGAGTTGTATCCTTTCTTTTTATTATATTCTAATAAAATTTTCTGAGAAAAAATTGATAAAATAGTAAAAAATTAATAATTATGAAAAGGAAGGACTATTGGGTCAGTACTTGGTTTTGAGAATCTGACCACGAATGCAATTAATGTCCATATCCACAATTAATTTTGGTGTCAATTTATGGTTATATCTTTATTTTTTTCACCATTTTTACTCGCTTTAGTTGGCAAAAGAGTATAAATTTGATTAAACTTGCATTTTGTAATTTTTTTAATGAATAAACTGTATTACCAAAAAAATAAAATATAAGCCCACAATCAAAAGGCAACAAAAAGCCTCATAAGAGAACAAGCCCCCAGGATAAGGCCAACAAAAAATATATCGAAAACATTACAAAAACCTAAAGAAAATGCTCTGATGAATGAAATGATCACATCCACCCGAGTTGAAATCTTCTGCAATTCCGATCTCATATAATTTCGTGAAATACTATCTTCAGGGGGTAACACGTGTATTGATACCAATACAATAGTCCAGATCTGATACAACTAATAAAACATTAAATCAGTGAAAAGGCATTTAAATCAGATCTGGATCATTGCATTGGTATCAATACACGTGTCACCACCTGAAGATGGTATTTCACGGAATTGTACGAGATCGGAATTGCAGACGATTTTTTTCCCACCCAGCCACCCCCCCCAAAAAAAAAAAAAACAACTAAGAGAATATATATATATATATATATCAAAAAGTTTTTCTACACCTCCGGAGTAGGGTTCAGTCACCCATCTATGTTTATTAACCTTCTCTCCAATTAATCAAAGTCCAAAAGACCCCCTAACAAGAAAAATGTCAAAAAGACCCTAGCCACTATTTTTGATACCCATTTCATCATGCCAACACGCATCATTAAGAGATTCTTCTTGGGAAAATTACATGATTACCCATTTTTGGGTTTCTCTTTACAAAATTACCCACAAAAAGTTTTGGTTAACAAAAATATCCAAAATTAGGTTTGAGTTTATACAACTACCCACCCAAAGTTTTAGTTAACAAAAATACCCAAAATCAGGTTTGAGTTTACAAAACTACCCAAAATAGTGATTCTTCATCTTCCACATATAATCATGTATTTTTTTATGACTAAAACTTTGAGTGGGTAGTTTTGTAAACCCAAACTCAATTTTAAGCATTTTTGTTAACTTAAACTTTAAGTAGGTAATTTTGTAAAGGGAAACCTAATTTTAGGTATTTTTGTTAACTGAAACTTTTGATGTGCAATTTTGTTAAGAGAAACCCAGAAGTGGGTAATCATGTAATTTTCCCATTCTTCTTTTACTGTAGACGTGAAAAAAGGTAGTCCAAAATAGTTAAATGCGCATGACTTATGAATTAAAATTTTGAGAAATTAAAGTTTGTTGTAGTGCAAAGAACAAAAAGAGAATCTCTACACCATGTTATGATCCTATGATTGAACTTTTGAAGGATCAATTTCATCATCAAATTTTTCATCTCATTGTAAGTGGCTTAAAATATACTTCTTATTTCAATCCAAGATTTAAATATCATGATTTGTGTATGAGATTTTTTTTACACCATGGATGAGTAGGCGACCAAAAAAGTCAGAAAAACTACCATGTGGAGAGGACAACTTTTTTTTTTTTTTAAACAATTCTTAGGATTTGGGTTGTTAAACCTTGGCCTGCAAGTTATACGCACTGGCATTTTGGAAATTGTCTTGAACATACTTTGCACTAATCTATATTTTCTCCTATCCGCTATTTCTACAAATCGAGTACAATAATGAATTCTTTAGTCCCAACTTCAAAAGACTCCCTCTAAGTGTCCACAGATTGAATTAAATTTCACTCCATGATTAATAGAGTTTTCCATATATCTAATCACATATCATTCGTCTTAATAAGCATGTGATTTTGAGTTTGACTTCTCTTATTTTTTTGGGATAATTTATATGAGGTATTTAGTATTCTTCACTATTTTCAGTGAAAGTTGAATAATTCACGTTCAACCCTGATATGATCAAATTCATATGATTGTGGGATCAGTATTAACCCGTAGGACTAATCACGCCTTCAATACCTGTTGTTAAAAAATAAATAAATAAATACTACTTTTCTGCATGATTGATTTCTAACAACTCATGATGACAAATGACGTTATTTGTAAAGACAACAAACTGAAAATCATAAAAGAAGGAAATGAAAGAAGATCACAGCATTAAGGGGGGCCAGAGATTCTTTCATTTGTCTTGGTCTGCCTTCATGGTTATTTAGGGCCCGTTTGGTATCGTTTCTGTTCCAAAAACGTTGTTTCGTGTCAAAAACGAAAATTTCAGTTTTTGTGTCAAAACGCAGTTTTTAAACGAAAAAATGGTGTTTCAAAATTTCATATTTTTATCGGGATTTTTTTTTTTTTTTTGTAAAATGGAACGAAACTGGGAAGACGGATCCAGTCCAATCTCGTTTTTTCAGTTTTTTTTTTCACTTTTTGTTCCAAAAAAAAACAGGAACGGACCATAAGTGCACCAAACAGAAGATTCTGTTTTTTCGTTCCAATAGAACAAAAAAACTCCAGAAACGTTTTTTTAGAACGATACCAAACAGGCCCTTAGTACTCTCCCCCACTTTCAACTCACCGTTTGCGAGGGGGAAACTTCTCTGCCTTCCACCGACTTATACTTCGTTTCGTGGAATCTTAACGTTAATGTCAAAACAAAAACAAGTTCAAGTCTCGGATCTGATTCCTATTTCAACCACTAAATAAAATTATTATATAATTGTTGGGAGAAAAAATCTAGTCCATCTGCAACTCAAGGGGGTAGCGTAATTGGTGAGCAACGAACTTGATACGAGCCATAAATTCGGACATTCTGAGTTCGACTCCCATTAGGCATATCTTGGGCCACTCACACGGAGGCGTTTAGTGCCCTTCACTGCTTTCAGTGAAAGTTGAATGGTTCTCATTCAACCCCGGTATGACCCGATTTATACGATTGTGAGGTCAGTATGGGTCCGCAGGATTAGTCAGGCCAAAGGCCTAGATACTCGTCGTTAGCAGAAAAAAAAATTAGTCCATCTGCTATTTTTTATGTCCAGAGTCTAGACTCAGTTGGGTGTTGAAAGATCCAACTGGTTCATACACATCGGATATATTTAAGTTCAATTGTGTGCAAAATGTAGGGGGCTGGAAGGGCAAAGTTTTTTTCTCTTTTTTTTTAATGAATCATGAATAGGAATTTAATTTTTGGGAATTGAATACAATATCGATTTAGATTGGTCTATACTGGCTTGGAGTTACCCTTGATCTAATACTAATACCCAATTCAAAATCAGTCAAGTATCAATTATTGAGATACTCTCACATTGACTGTGGATAACTTAACTATCTTGTATAAGAACCATAAAAGGCCACCCCACTTCAAGCCAATTGATTTTAAGATAGAAGCTATAACATTTATCAAAGCGGGTACGTTGTGCTTTCGTCGATGATGGACTCCTTACTCGACCCACGAAGACAGAGAGCCACAAGAGGTGTATTACACGTATCCGTGGGTTACCCAAATGGTTAGGGCGAATTGGAGATTGTGTGGATAAGCGCACGGTTTCAAGTTCGATTCTCCATCTGTGCATCTGCGATTTAAGTGTAGACCATGGCGGTGGATTATTGTGCTAGTCTCCCCAAGGATTAGTTGAGGTGCACGTAAGCTGGCCCGGACACCTTGGTTAAAAAAAGAAGTACAAAAATTATACTTTTTTCTTGGTTTAAGAATTCTCATTGTGCTTGGCATGTCCTGAACCTAGAGAGGATTCTCTTTTGAATTTCAAAATTTACCTTGGGAATTGTGAAGTTTTTTTTTGCTGAAAGAAAAATCCTCCCAATAATACAAAAAAAAATTATTTACTTTTCTTCTTATGGTAGCCAAACATTCATATTTTTTTTCCTTACCATTTTATTTCTTTTCTTTTCTTCTCTTAGCTACCAAACATAGCCTTAGTTTGGTTCCATCTAAATATGGTAAATAATGATTTTGAAAGCAATATTAACCAGTCGAGATTATGATGGACTCCCCTTTGAATATTTTTCTAATCCACCTCTAGTCTCACTCAAAATCTGTCTGATGCCACACCAATATTTACTTAGAATACCTCCCAGAATTTTAAAGAGAAAGGACATCGAAGGAAAGAATTGGGTGAAACTTCATCAAGGTCCTCCATCTAATAAAACTATATTGCAGAATGTGATTTTTGAACCAAACCACCTCAAACCAAGGCATTGTATTTGCGAAAGATCTGACTAGATTCCAAGCAAATGCTGCAAAAAATTAGCGCCCAGAAGATGAAGCATTCCACACTACTAGATCCTCAGTGTTTCTCAATCTCCTATCTATCCCTTCACAAGCTTTGTAGGCCTCAAGCATACTAGGAGGAAACACCCGGCCAATGCGCCAGCAGACTTCGATGAGGATGGAAAAAACCTTCACAAGTCTATCTATCCTTGAAAGATCACGAATTGAGCCTTCATAGACATTAATTAACACTCCCAATTATCACCATAAAAACTGGAAGTACCATCATCCAACTTGTTCTTGATAACTTGTGATACCAAGTATATGTGCAAAGTCTTATGCTAAAGACATGAGGCACCAAGGGGGCAAGAGACCATCCAGATGGAGTCTTGCTTGAGATATCTAGAGTACATCCATTGAACCTATAGGCTCTTACATTTAGAGGCCAATTTCCATATGAGTTTCAGGGTCACTGGTAGATTTAATTCTTTGATACTTTTTAACCCAAGCGCCTCCCCCCCCCCCCCCTCCTCAACTGATATTGTGAAGGTCTCCACTCAATGATGATGGATTGTGAAAGCCCAAAAATGTTTGTCTAGCAAATATATGAGCTTATTGCTTTTGCATGATAGACTTTACCAGCATCAATTTTCTAGCAAGAGATAGGATTTTAGTTTTCATAATTGAAACTTTTTCCAAAGATTATCTAGAATATGGTATACAAAAGGGGAGTCTAAGATTTTTTTTGGGTGAATGAAAAATATATTAAAAACAGACCTTCTGCCTAACCCTAAGATAGACATAAGGTCAACTTTCAACTTTCATTTATAACTGTCAAGAACAAAAGGAATTTATGTGTGTACTAATACATGATCACATGCTTGAGGAATGAGGATCCCTTGTGGAAGAATTTGTTCAAAGTTTCTTTTGGTTCTTGAATTAATCTTTTTCCTTTGAACTATATAGAATATAATATCGTAAGTTAGTAATCAACAATAACAATTCAACATTTTCCCAACTAAATGGGGTCGGTTACAAGAATCCGTGAAAGGGTAAAATAAAAAAATAAAAAGAAAGAAACAAAGCAACACCTCAGGATCATCCCATCTAAAAGGAGTTAAGTAAATAGATCTTCTCCTCGAAACTGCTCTATTTGGAGTCATACTAGAGTCAAGGCCTAGACTCTGCATGTCTTTCTTTATTATTTCTCCTATAGTCCTTTTAAGCTTGCCTTGGTTCTTCTAGTCTCCTTTGAACATAGGCATACCATCTTAAACGATATTCTTGGAGCTTGTCCTGAATCAAGGCAACTCCTAAATCAGCTCTAACATGGTCATTCCTTACTCTATCTGTCATAGTTTTACTACACATCTATGTCAACATCCTCATTTGTGCTACAATCAACTTATCTATCCAATGCCAAACTTTTCGCCTCATACGTCATAGCTAGTCTTACGACTCTCATGTAGAATTTTAGATTAATATATTAATCACAAAATACTCCTTATAACACCTATCCACTTCACTAATCCTACTTTAATTTGAGAAACATCATCTTCTTTATCACCTTACTTTATGGTTGATCCCAGATATATCCAAAATAGTCACTATGCGGTCTCTCTCTCTCTCTCTCTCTTCAAGCTTCACCCACTTCGTTTTTCATCTTTATACAACTAAAGTTACACACCATATATTTCATCTTTGTTCTACCCTCAATTTAATGTTTATGCATAATACATATTATCAATAGCTTTTTTTAACAAATTTTTTATGCAAAAGTGTTTAAAAAAGTGTTTTATATCCATTTATGTACGTATCTTTAACGTATCTTAGTATATCTCCGATACGATACGATACCCTCCTATACGTATCTTAATTTTGATCGATTGATATGATAATCGATACCGATACTTTAGTCCTTGGGACTCACCACACCTTTATACATGATAAATTAATAGTCAATATATTTAAATGAGCTCCAGGTTTTCAATTTGTGTCTTCAAATATGTAAATATTATTCCTAGTTTTGATGTGATCTTAGGCAGTGTTTGGCAACTAGGAGAAGAAAAGAAAAGATAAAAAGAATCTAAAAAAGAGAAGAAAACAGAAAAAGTAAGTATGCTTGGCCAGCATTAGAAGGGAGAAAAAAAAAATTATATTTTCTTTTGTTTTCTTGTGTTCTTTGATAAGGTTATTTTTTTTACAGCAAAATAAAACTTCATCAGTTTTTAAGATAAATTTTGAAATTCAAAAACAGTCTTCCATTGATCGAGGACATGTGAAACCTCTCAAATCAAGAAAAAAAATATTTATGCGTTTTTTCTTTTCTTTCATTTCTTCTGTTCCCTGGGTTATCAAACACAGCCTTACAAAGAAAGAGAAAAAATTGATTGAACTTTAGAGGAGGTGTGGCTCTGTAGACATGGAAGGGACAAGAAAAGATGGGGTGGAGTGGAGACTGGAGAAAAGGTGTGATTGGACATTGACGATGATAGAAAGGAAATGGAGTGTGGGAAGAGAGGGAGAAGGGAATAGGTAGAGAGTACCATTTTCTCAAGCAGCTTTTTAGGTTGATAGGACAGTGAGTGAAGTGAGAGAATCTGATGTGATACCCCCATTGCATTCCAAATAATTTTTCTTCCTTTGCCATCATAGATTGTTGGCTCTTTGATAATACATTCTCGTCGTTTCTCATCTCTCAAGAGTCTCTCAACTCATTTTTTTTATAATTTCTTAATTCTGATTTGGAGATGAAACTTTTATAAAGCTTTTAACCTCTCTTTTTAGTGGACTAAATAAAACCCACTTGAGAGATGCTTATTACGTATTAATTTAACTACTCTTGTCTTACAAGTTACACACTTTAAACCAATACTTAGACGACATTAATTTAAAACTTAAAGAAATAAGTTGCTTAAGATTGTGGTCGGTTATAGTTTAATAATTGTTAGAGCTTAGAAGAGACAGGGGAGAAAAAAATATTGAGAAATGGAGTTTCAGGGTCTTTGAGGTTGTTCATAAGAATATTCAAAAGTTGAAACTGAACTTAATGTGTTCCTTTCTTAGGCATTTGGTTCACTGCCTAATTCATACATATGCAGTGAGGTAAGACAATATTTTAGACACATGTTTAATATTTAATATTGTACCATTACATTTGGCACTGTTTAAGTGGTTTATTTACCAATACTAATTTAGGGTTTGCCTAGGTGGTTGGCACTTTTCTCTTCGAGAGTATTTAAGGGCTTCCTTAATGGATCAAGTTTTGTTGCAGCATCTAAAATGGCACCTTTATTAGCTCACCATATATGCTTTTCAGTTTTTCAAGAAGTGTGTAGCAGCCCTCTTTGGCCCATTGGTGGATCCTTTTCCTTAATTTCTCTTTTTTGGAGTCTCTTGTATGGCCCTAGTGGGTCCCTTGCACCTATTATGTAATGTCCCATGTATCAATTGTCAAATTTTATGTATAGACAAATCTAATCTATCTTGATTATCATCAAATTTGAACTCAATTGAAACGATCATGTGAAAACATTGAAAAACTAATTCATTCAATTTAATTTTATCCCAACTAAATGGGGCCACTAAATGAATCATTAGTTCTATACAAAGTCATACAAGATTTTGAAAAACAACTGAATGGTAAAAAATACAAAGAAAATTTGTCAATATATGAGGTATAAATGATCAAATTTACTTGAAAAAAAAAATAGAAACAGCCTAATAAATGGCTGGATTTGCTAAATAATCTTTCCTTGTATTAAGTGGCCATTGAACATTTGCATGGAAAGTTGGAAACTTTCATGATGAACCAATCACAAGAAACTTTATCATAAAAATTTATTTTATTTTATTTTTTATTTCTTTTCTAATAATCATATTACATGGAATGGATGCATATGAGTCAATTTTGTGAAAGACCTAGTTGGAACTCGATGCAATAAGTGCAACTCCACGGTCAAGAAGAAGGGTTGAGTCTCACATCAAGAGGGTATAACTGTTGGGTTTATGACCTCCAAGAAACCTCTCCCTAAAGTTTGGGATTTTAGTATGGACATTCTCAAATATTATCAACATTTCTCAAAGCAGGGGGAGTAGATGCAGTAAGTGCTAATGGCCAAGAATGAGTGGATGCAAAATGATCACCACAACCCTCTCGATCAATGACCATGCACATTCTCATCAGCTGGGCGCTGGCGCTGCACTGGCACTGGCACAGGCACAGGGGCCATGCTCCCAGTAGAGTTCATTTTCTCATTATTATATTACGGAAAAGGAAACTTGAATGGCTAAGAAGGTGCCCTAGCACCTTTGTGCCTATCTCTCTTTTCCTCACGTGAAATGGCCTTGTCGGCCTCCTGTGTATTACCTTATATTATAAAAATGATGCAAAGATAAGGAATAAGGAAGTGGGGGGTATTTACCTAATACCGGCCTGAAGTTAGACATTAGAGGTGCCGTACATAGAATTAGTCCCTTTCATTTAATTGTTTACATTATCATTTTAAATACTGTCTGACCTCAGCCACTTTCTCAACCATCTTAGCTATAAAAAGCATTTGTTGCATTCTTAGATTCATGAATTGTCTGGCAATTCCAGTGATGTCAAGTGGAAGCTCTTTCCATCTCTACCCAGTGGGATTTTCTCTCCACAGGCTGTGAGATTTTCTCTCTTATCTCTCAGATTTAGTCTGTTATATTTTTCTTTCCTCATCTCTTCTATGTTTGGGGGTGATACTTGATGAACCTGGAAGATGACAACTGAACTGCTTTGATCTTACTCTATCATGATCCTAGTAGAAAGATTTGATGTGGGTTTCTAGGTTTTGTTGACGTGATGGATTGTAATATATGACGGAGAGAGCTTTCTTCAGTCCACTCATGGGGTGGCTAAAGATTTAATTAGCTGCCGACTCATTCACCCAAATGCCAAGTAAAGAAGGGAGTGACAATGCTTGGTAAATGAGCGAATGATGCGGGAGATTAGTTGAATCTTTTGATTTCCATACTTGGACTGAAGGGAGCTCCCTCCTCTACCACGTTCTCCAATTCTATGTGTGTTAACATGGCCTGCCATGTTGAACTAATTAAATGGGTCTCTAGATAGCTATGCAGGGTTTTCTTCCTTGTGCTTTGTAGGCATGTTTGAAACCTGGTAGGTATGGCAGTACAGGTGAGTGTTGTGGGTAAGGATGCAAGGGTTGTTCCAACTTGGTTCTGTAAGCCCTTAATTTCTCTGCAATTATTTTTTGTTCTTGGAAGACTAGTAGCTAGGAGATGCTTCTATCTCTTTTGTGTAATTTTGGTTTTCTTTTCCTTGTTTTTGGACAAGACTGATAGAGACCTATGGACTGTTGTTGAAGTTTGATAGCTTTCACCACTTTTGTCTCTAGATTGTTGATGGGTTTTACACTTCCAGTAATTACCAGTATCAATTTTCTCTTCACAACTAAAAAAAATTAGTAGTATCAATTTTCTCTGATATTGCTTGGTAACTGTTGTTGTTTATAGTACCAATAGAACCATGGTAATTAGAACAAGTAGCATGCAGCAGAAGGAAAGAAACTGTTAAGACCCTTGAAAAAATGAATCAGTAAAACTTATACCTTGGTGATCAAATCAACTATAAGTTAACCCAGCTGTTTTTCTATTGTTTTCTTATGAGTAATGAGGAGCCTTGGACATGATTTCAAGAACCCAAGAAGGGAAGACAAGATGATGAACAGATTAATGGCTGATGGAGGTGGAAGGGTCTGTTGCTAAGTATTCTTCTTGCCTTTTACTACTGTGCATGCCATGCATATGTGTGTGTGTGTGTGAGAGAGAGAGAGAGAGAGAGAGAGACTTTGAGTAATCTCTCTTGCTGTTTTTTGTTTCCACTAGGTTATCATGTGAGAACTCATTTGGGAGTCCCTTTGAGATTTACAGCTTTCTTTGATGGTATTAGAATTGGTAAGGCTCTTGGTTTGGAGTGGCCTGGATAGAATGTGATTCTCAATCAGTTGTGTTTTGTATTAAAGAGCAATCTATCTCTTGGTGTTTTAGGCAGAAATGGCTGTTCAGTAAAAGTTACCTAGACAGCATCTCATGGAGTATCATTTCTCATTATTTTCGCGAAGCAAACATAGTGGCAGATAGTCTTACAAAACATGCGGCCGGCTTCAACAAAAGGGTTGATAATCTAGGATGTATCTCCAAGATTTACTTTAGATGACATTAAATTGGATGTGCAGCAAAGGCCTTGTTTCATTGTGTTGGGTTATTTCTTTGCTGATGGCAATATCGAAGACGAATTTTATTGTATTTCATTTATTTTTTATTAATAAAATTCTTTATTGATGCCTAGCAAAAAATATGTAAAACTATATACACAAGACATTATCATTTCATCAGAGGAAAGGCACTTTTTTCTTATTTTTCCCTATAAATTGTCTTTATTTCTATGTCTGGAGATTTGGTGGAAGCCCACTCCACACCACCCTACAAAGAAAGATCTCTAAGAAGCTCTCCATCCGTTTTCCCTCTGTGTAAGAACGTTAGTTACATTTGGTACATGTAGCTCTTGAGGGAGGAAATAAAACTTAAAGTTGTTGTTAAATATACTCTTAGCAACAGTAAAAAGCAGGATAAACCACTTGATATAATATTTAGTAGTTCTTATTGTTAAACACATATATCTGAATGATTGTATGGAAGAACCCCAAACACCATTGGCCTGAGGTGGGTGAAGTAGAAGACGAAACCCTAACAAAAAAACAAACCCTCCAACGTGAGATATGAGTCATATGACATATTACTGAGTTGACAAGTGAAGTGCCACATTTGTCTTCTGTTTCTCAGTGCGAATCTCTGAAGAAAACGACACCCACTACCCCTGAAAACAAGCTAAACTTTGATAGAATATTTTACATTTCCTTACTACAACTTTTTTTTTTTTAATCATTTTTTAACACTCAAAGGGTAACTGAATTGGCAAGGGACCTTCGCCGTCATCAGCACAAAAATAAAACTGCACACTCCCATTTATATTAATATTCTCCCTCCCCATGAAAATACTCCCCTACATAACCCATCCCCCAATATTTGATGGTTTTTCCTATGGTACCTTCATTTGTCTAAAACGGAAAATGGGTATTGGAGAGAATCCTTCGCCATTCTCTCATCTCATAATAAAGAATGTGAATAGATAGTCAAAAATTTGAATTTAATTCACATTCGTATCCTTTTAGGGGTATCCATATCCAGTTTGAAAGTATCTAGATCCGAATTCAAATATCCGGAACATAATCTATCTTATTCAAATAAGTATCTAATTAATAATAAATAAATAAATATCTAATTATCTTTGAGGGTTCTTAAAGATTCGACAAGCTCTAGAGAATGAGAAAAAATGCTATGCCAACTGAGAACATGGATTGAAAATGAACAGTATCTGCTGGGAGGGAGAAAGTCCGGGTTACACAAGTCAAAGATGTAAATCTCTTTTTTTTTTTTTTTTTACTTAAGATCAGCAAGAAAATTTATTAATGAAAAATGAAAGAATACAAAATGACTTAAAAAGTATCCCAATACCAAAAACAGAAGATTTACCCATCCACCTTCGACATTGCTATTCGCAATAGGAGAACACCAAAGAAGACAACAAACCTCAAGTAATAATGAATTAGGATTTACCTTGAACATCCCAACTTATGTCATCCATGGAGAATCTAGGAAGGAAATCCCAAATGAAGATATTCTTGTTGCTCCATGAAGGAAATCTCAAATGAAGATATTCTTGTTGTCAGGGATGTAAACAAATAATTAAAAATCTGGATTTGATTTGCATCCATATCTATTTAGAAATATTTATTTCAGATCTCTACTTATAATTCAAAACTAAACAAATAATTTAGAGTGGAGCCTTTTCGAGCTCTATATTTCCACTTTAGTCTCAAATCAAAGGTCGCACTGATTGATGGGTGTACCATCTTTAAGAAACAAAAATTGTTATTGTTTGCACTCACTAATCACCATTTATATATGATGGAAATGGAGTTGTACTGGTGGCCATTTTGTAATGGTCCAGAATCGTCCAAGAAATAGATTAGAAAAATAAAAGGAGAGGAGGTCCTTAAGCACTAAAGTGTTAATAGAAAATTTGGTATCCTTTCTTGTATGGGCCCTTGGATGGTTCCTTTCCTACCCGTTTGGAGAAGATGTGCATATCTAAATTGGATATATTTGTGGAGACAAATATAGTGCCATCATAAATGGGAAGTTGTTGGCAGTAGTGGAGTTCTTAATTCTAATTACTCTTGACCTATGATTCTAACCTTAGGTACTTATATTCGTGATAGTTTTCAGATGCTATATTATGCTAAAAATGGTTTGAGAATATTGCTGGTGTTAGTTTCTTTTTCTGGTTAAGAAATTTTTTATTCTTTCTCTCACACAGCTCTCTTGTTGTCCGTGCTTAAGTCATGGATTTAGTAAGAAAATTAACCACAACAGGTGGGTTAGTCTTTGGGTGGAGGATTTAAGTATTAGTTTTGGATATCGTATTGAAGGACTGCTTTTAAGAGATGTTAGAGAAAACACCAACAAATACGAAGAAAAACAAACATAAATTCGCATGAGACATGGATTTAACGAGGTTCACACACCAATATGTTGTGTTACATCTTCGGACGAAAAAAAAAAATGTTTCACTATTATTGAGATAGTCCCATATCGGCTGTGGATGACTCAACTATTTTGTATAAGAGTTGCAAGAGGTCATCCCACTTAAAGCCAATTGGTTTTAAGATAGAAGCTATAACAACTATGATTGAAGAAAAGTTACAATGGAGATCGCTCTCAAGAACACCCAAATCACGGCAAGAAAATTCACCTAGAAACCCTAATACGAAATAAAAAATAAAAAAAAATCCCCAACCTGCCTAATACGAAAAAAAATAATAATAAAAAATCCCAAATTTCACTTCTTGCTCAATAAGACGATAGTACATTATATATTCCTCCAAGACGGGTTGATCCATCGGGATGTACTCGGGATGTGCTATACTATAAGGGCATCTGCTACCATCACAAATCTCAGAAAAAAATCACATTTGGATCACTACCAAAATATATATAACACCTTATTATACAATATGTAAATATATATTAGCTTAATGCAAGGATTTGAGTCATGTTGCTTCTATATATTTTACATATATTTGGTTTTCTTGTTAAGTTCCTTCCTTGTATGTTTAGTCCTTGTGGAAGGCCCGTAATGACCTTATCTTCAAGAGAAGAGATTGGATACTCATTGAAGTGTTTGTGGAAGCCCAAAAAGCTCACACTGAGTATATCCATGCTACTGCTAGTGTCCCTACCTTTCCTAGGCCAAGTCCGGCCAGATCATCCTCAGACATTTATAATTCATGGACCCCCCCCCCCACCTTATGGAGTTTTCAAGGTAAATTATGATGTATCAAGACTCCTTGATTCGACTAATGGAGGTTTGGGTTTCTTAGTTCGTGATTATAGCAGCATCTGCAAGTTGGCTGTATCTGATCCGATGCAATTTTCCTCCATCCTTGATGGCGAGGCGTTGGCCATCCGAGGGGCTCTCCTCCACTCCATTGGTGAATGCTTCGACAAGATTAGTGTGGAATTGGATAACCTGGAATTGATTCAATTGATTAGAAACCCACTTCACTTGTCCCCTATCATCTAGGATGTTCGTCACTTGTCCTCTTTTTTTGTGGAATGTAATTTTTCACATATCAGTAGAGAGATTAATAGCATTGCTGACTCTCTAGCTTGGAGGGCCATATCATTAACGTATCCGACAATGTGACCTAACTCCACTCCTTGATTTCTTAACGTATGTAATTGGGAGGCCTCGGCTTTGCCACGTTCTAATATTCAATAAATCTATTTCTTACCAAAACAAATCCCTTGTATAGTTGTATAGATTTATTTCTTTTGTCTTTATTCTCTTCGTAAGTGTATATAAACAGAGAGTTTTATCATCTCACATGTGGTATCATAGCCCTCTGTTCATCCCTCTTTTGCTACCCCTTTGCCAGAAACTTTTTCTCTTTGGAACAATCCACTGCCCACTAGAATCCCTTGCAAATCCATGTCTATATGCTTCCCGCAATGATCATTGTGACTTCTTGTACTTTCCTCGAAACAATCTTCAATCAATTTGTTGTTGTAATGTCTGTTTTTCAATAATGCAGCTCGAATGATGTAATGATTGATTAATGTGTCTATTTTTTTTCTTTAACTTATTATTTTTATTTTATTTTATTTTTTTCTTTCTTATTCATTTCTTGATCTTCCTAGCCAAGGAATTACATTCCTGAAAATAAATGACAACTGAATGATATCATCTATCATAGGTTGCACTGCTATAGGCACTGTTGCGAATAAATTTGAGACATAAAACCGTAGCTCTTCCCAGTTTGTCTCCACCATAATCTTCGCAATGTTATCTGATAGTGCTTTTAACATTTCATTACGCATCGTGATAACTTCACCTGTTAAATGAGGCCGATATTAAGGAGCACTTGAATCTCATCATTTGAGAAAATGGGCACTTGAATCCTCACATGTACGATCAGGTGATTGTACCAATTTTCAAACCGACTGCATGCACTTGCTTTCCAAATAAAATGTGGAAGTATCTATAGTCTCCAAATCAAAATGCACTACTCCAAGAGCGGTTGTGGATCAAGTTCTCATAGGAGAACCATTCTCATATATAGATAGAATCCACCACAGGGTTTGTCTTTGGATGGATTCTATCTATATGGATCAGATTCGTACAAAAATCATTCTTGTACAAGGACATGATCCGCCCTCTCCAAGAGCTTACCCTTAATGATGAAGGATTTGCTGCCTCCCTTGATCTCAACTGATTACATTGGGAATTCAGTTTTTGAGGCACTTTATCTCTATTTATCTGGGGCTGAAACTTCACTGATGATGTAGGTTTGAGATTCTCCCTAAATGCATTCATTATATATGGTAAATAATAAAATTACAACAAAAATAGGGTGAGGGTTCTAGGAGCCGCCAGCAGGTACCTTAGGCTCCTTCACTGTGATTTTCTTTACAGTGATTTTATTTTTATTTTTTTGGAAGATGAAAAAAATTAATATAAAATATGTGAGGGGTGTAGGGTACCCTTCAACCTACAGTTAAGAGATACTTTTCCTCTAAATATAACATACAATAATCCTGATCTTGTATACTTCATGATATGTTGATATGTAAACGGTAGACCCATGAGTAATTAATCCAATCATTTTCTTGGGTAGAAAAAATTATTTACAAGTGTGGCGAGAGATTGTCACCTGATCATGTGGCTCTTGCACCAGCATGAGGGTCAATTAGAGCACCCGCGAGGCCATCAAAATGGATAAAAAAATTTGATTTCACAAGGGACAAAGTAGTAATTTCTGAATGCAAGAACCACACAATTCGGCAGCATTAATTTCCCCTTTATCTCAGTAATTTGATTTACACACCCCAATATCTATAAAAATATCCTTTAATGCCATTTTCTATGATTTGTTTTGATTTTGGTAGAGGTAGTAATTCTTTTTTTTTTTTTGGGTGAAAAGTAGTAATTCTTGAGTTCCTTCAAAAAAAATTGAAAATTTTCCATGCAGCCAATGTTTCATACCTATGGGTTTAATTTTTTTTTTTTTTTTCCCCTTTTCTGTGTAGGCCCCATGTGAATGGTACGGTTCCATACTGTGTGATGTGGGAGATTATCCCCCACGCTAGCAATGTGAGAAACCCCTTCTTCCTATTTTTTTATGGCTAAAATATCAAATTTGTATTAAATAAAAGGAGAAAGCTACTGGTACACTTTTTTTTTTTTTTGGGGGGGGGGGGTAGGGGAAGCTAATAGTACACCATGCCGCTGCAACCACACTATTGTTCTGATCTTGAATAACTGGCTTTTCCCTCACCCATGGTGAATCAAGAATCTCTACACCCAACTCCTTTGGACAATAGGATGAGATTTTTGGATAATGAGAAAGGCATTTCTTTGTATACTAGAAGCAGCAACTATGGTGATCACAGTTGTAAATAAAGATATTGCCTTTACTGTAAGTGCACAAGCCAATCTTTTGAGTAGGACAGATTTGTGTACAGTTTATGATCCTTGGTGTGATACATGGTTTGTTATTAGAGCCACAAGGTTCAGATTTGTGAACAAATCTAGTAGCCCCCCACCAATGAAGACGGCTTCAGATCATATCAACGTATCATGCGGCCTCATCTTAGTGGTTCAACTAATACATGCACAGGCGATACAACATATTCAACTGCAAATGGTAGGGAGATATGGCACACATGCACAGAAACAGGGCAATATTTCAGTCATGGGGAGCTCATGCAAGGGGGAAATGTTGGAATCGTTTTGAGATGGAAACCTGTGAAGAAGCTCTACTAGCAAAACAGTCTTAACGCTGATATCCTCCGTTGTAGGAGATATTCATGACAGGTATAGATGTGCTCTTCTCTGCAGTCAAGTCTTAATACAGTATCTGATGCGTGAATGTATAGTGTGATGCAGGCAGCAAGATTTGAGCTCTTCTAATCTCAATCAGTCACATGATCCTAATCATGATCGATCCATCAAACATCCATCTATAAGAGATCACATTGTTCAGATTGTTACTATCAGAAAATATAGTTGATTCTTGGTTTGAGAAAATTTCCTAACTTGAGGCTTCGAATTTTAATCAAACTCCTGCTGTATCACTTTATCTTTCTATTGACTCCATCTATTGTAATATGACAAATAAATTTCCCTCGTAAATCCTCTCAAGATTGTTTACACCCTTCTCAACTTTCCTAAATGCTTTCAGGTCCAACACTCTTCACATATTATACATGCCTGTGATTGATCTGGACGGAAAAGCATCATCCATAATACAAGGGGACCCAAAGAAGTTTGTCATGCATTTGCATTGTCTTCAAAGAAGTTTTGAGATGCCACAGTGAAAGGTCTCACCCAGGGCAGGTCCAGCAACAGTTTTTCCTAGCTTGGTCCCTTGTTTAAATGTACACACTCCGCTTGTTGCTCTCACAGAGGTTCATATAGGCCCAACATGTGACCATCCAGGCATCGCAAAGCCGCAACCTGCAAGACATACCACGTGTTCTTTTTGATCATCAGATCTTCTGGATGAGGAGACAGCAATGATTATACAAACGAGGCCTAATGCTCATCACAGTGAGGACGTTACCTTCCCATGAATCTCATATTTGATGGGACCATCCAGCTCTGCTCCTAATGCCATCAACTTTGTCACTGAGCTGTTAATGTCCATTACAGTGAAGGATAGAAGTGAAGAGTGACCATTCTGCAAAACATGGTCACTGTGAAGCAGGAGTTAGTGGTGGACCCAGGACAAAGGAAAAACCAACAGACATAAACATTTGGAAATTATTATTTTATAAGGAAGATTTGATACATCTTGCCATTGAAACAAGGGAAACTAGAAAACGAAAACAAGGAACTATTGAATAGCCCAGCATTATCTCTCCAGCTTTGTTACAACAATGTGCTCTTTTGTTTTGTTCTTTTTGGCCATGTTGACAATGCAGAACGAGTTGATGTATTTTCGATGAAATGTTGAGTTGTCAGAATAATAAAAACTATGCAGTTCTATAGTTGAGAGGACCCAGAGCTTCCCTTTATCTGCCTCCATTTTCCTTATTTGAAATTATTATAAATTTTTCCTGTTACAGAAGAAAAATGGCAGGAGCCTCGTGCACTGGGTACTCCTAGAAGAAAAATGTCAGTATCAAGTTGATACTATCAACTGCAGGTAAACTTGTTTTTAACCAGATCAGTAACTCAAAAATGCAAACCACTTTTGAACCCAAGATCTATCACTCAAACGTACCGGCTAGTTCTTACCAACTTAGACAAGTCAGCCAAAAATTTCCCTCATTCTTTCCTTTTTTTATGTGCCTGAGATATACCAAGACCAGTGCCAGAACCACAAAAAAGTCTTATCTCTTGAGATGTGAAGGGCGAAGATAACAATATGAGGTTAGGATTTTCTAGTGCCCCTTGAGTTCCCCAGGGCCGGAAGAGGAACCAAGAAATTTCCATCTTCAACCTTGAAGTCACTAGGATGTTCACACCCCAATTAGTATACTCAGCACAATATGGTGTCCCTAGGTTTAGCAGTCCCCCTCTCCTCTCAAAATCTAAAGTGTGAAAAAAAAAAAACAAAACAAAAAACAAAAATACACACACACATGGGGAAACCTATGGAAGATTTTTCTATGCATGTTAGTTACTAAGAATTAAGAGCAAGTGCGTACCCTCCAGCTCTCAAACAGACATCCTAGTTCTGCACTTAATACTTCCAAGTTTCCCCAACATAGCACATCGTCAGCTGCTGTAACACGCCAATGAGACAATGATGATTATATTTGATATAATACTGGCAGCTGGGAGCTGGCACAGCAAGGATACTAATGATAACATTCTAAAAGAACACATGGTTGCAACTCCACACAAATTTGATTCTGAGAAAGTGATATGACAGGACGCTCAATATAAGAACTATTATAAGCATTGCATCAATATATTGGGTGAAACAACACTAACTTTTCCCTGGATTGCAGTTCAGAAAATCCCAATTTTCCCCTGCCTTATGTGTTATGCTTGAAATCTAACCTGTTGACAACCTCTCACAAGCACATTCCTCAAATCTTCAATCGCTTCACCAAAATGCCCAATATCCGCACCAATTCTTCTAGATTTCCCAGACACCATCATTCTCAAGATATTACCACAAACCAACCTACCAGGTCCAAAAGACAACCCACCAGCATCAATCTAAAGAAAATTTTAATCAATCTATTACAGAACGTCCATGTGCATCTAATCAAGTATGTTAAAATATGGATGCAAGCTTTCAAAGAAGCCCTCAAGGGGAGGGGGGGAATGGGGATATTGTGCCTTTATCAGACAGACATTTTCTCATCCACAAACCCACTTATTGTATGTCAAATCTTCTGCCCTCTGGAGAACGATAAGCCTTCAATAGAATGAATATACTTCCTGTAAAGTCTTTCAAATTGGTATCTCCAAGAACCCAGTGATGCACTCTAGGACAAAGCACATAGCCATCAGGTATCATTTCCTGAGAGAGAAAGTCAGTTCTGAAGAGATTAGATTGGAGTTCATTCCAACAACTGAGCAAATTGCAAACATTTTCACCAAAACACTACCCAGGGAGACTTTTGCTCAGGGAACTGATGGGGGTGGTTACTTTGCCCAAACACTGATAGTAGCATGGAGATAGGGGAAGCACTGCTACTAGCAATCCCCAAGAGCCTTCGGTATTGTTGCCAAAGGGGGAGAAAAATCAATGTGGTGCGAGTGTTGCCAACAATGCCAAAGGGGAGATTGTTAGACATTTGGCGTCGGCGTTGTGGTAATGGTTACATTGGTAAGTGGTACAGTGTGTGGCATTGTTGTCATTGTTGGCAACATAGCGTGTGCGATGGTTTTGATGGTTTTGGTTGAGTAGTGTATTTGTACACTCAGTTCGAGTCACGTCGTGGTGGTAGATGATGTGGCCGATGATGTGGCCTTATAAGTTGACATATTGGCATGGTGATGATGCATATGGTGTGTGTGACTGGTGCATGGTGTGTGTTTTGGTGCCACGGCTAGTGTAATAGATGGAAGCACAAGGTGCACATGGCAAACGGCAATGGATCAAAAAGGCATGCGAAAAATGACTTTTGGTGAAGGTAATGGCTGAGGCAAGCAGCCATTGCTGCAACACACATGGTCAAAAGGCTTTGGGTGGACATACTGTACATGAGCTACTCATGCAACTACAACCCATGAGAGGCAACTTCATAGTGTGTGCATGCTTTCAATAAGGCTCAAATGGGTCTTATAGTGAAATCTGAAAATCAGTTAAGGCAAATGTTGCCTTGAAGATGTTTGACTATTGGCTCTAACGAGGCTTTGAAAATGTTAAAGCCCATTTCCTCTCAGTAGGATTTGCTTCTGAGACAAAATTTGTTACGGTTTGGAGTAGAAAACATCGGAAACAGTGCCTCATAGGCTAGAGGATAGGCAGCATTCCCGCAAAATTCCATTTGCAAAGCTTAGATCAAGGCTTGGGTTCAATTTCCGTCAGATCCATATGCCCAATCTGTCATTGGGTTAGTGTATGGAGATTTGGTGTACAGTGCTACACTGAATTACTTAAGTAAATCTATTTCGGCATGTGCTCAATTCAAGTTTTAAAGATTCCATTTAGAATGATCTTATTTGATATGAAATATAAATGGATGAAGATTCCATTTGTTATAATCTTGTGAATCCCACCTTTTTAAAGGCCATCCAACGGCTAATATGAAAGATGCCAGCTCAATATGCTTCACCAACCATTAATGGAGTGACATGTCACAGAAGTTCCTCATAGTTACAGAAATACCCTTGTACACGGGATTGTGTATAACTTGGCCATTTTAAGGCCAAATTGGATGATTCAAGTTGGGGATTTCTCACAAGAACGTGAAGACTAGATTGGGAGTGGAAGTAAAAAATGAATCCACCTCCTCAGCCAATATTTTAAAAGTGAAGCTAAGCGTATGCATTAAGGGTATTGGAGATTGCCATAAATCATTTCAACTTAGTTCCTTAGGTGCATTGAAGCTATATTGGATGGAGAAACCTATTTCTTGGTGGAGAAATGGTATTGATGGTGGGTTTGCTCAAGTGATTTGCTCACTTAGGTAAAGTTTCTAAATCTCAATTTGTTTTAGGCTATTGCAAGTTGAATAGAATTGTATGCATAGCCATGGATTATGATTGTATTGGGGTTTTGAATTTTATCATTTGAAATTTCTTGTAAGGGATTTCTGAGTTGGTGCTCATAAGGTATTTGTTGAAATGCCTAGTACTATCTAGGGATCCACAGTTGTAGCTGTGAGTGGTGGGATGTAGCCCCGGTTTTGTATCAACAAAAACCAAACCAAGAAGAGCGTATCGGGCAATATACAAAATCCATTTGTGGGTATTGTTCCATCAAGTAGGTACATTGTCGAACCACATAAAATTTTGTATTGTGATTGTGTGTGCTTATTGTCTTGATAAAAGTACTATGATTTATTTTAGCAGAGTAGGTGTACACTCCTGGTAGGCCTGACCATCTCTGGTTGAAGGCGGAAGTGGACACGAGCTGTAGGTGGTAAAATTAGGCCTGCCCCAACCAACGATGGATACAGGTGTGCATCTGTTTTAGTGCACGCAATGCAATGGGGTTGTCAAGGTAATTTTTGGGAAAAATATTAGTGCCTACTGATTCACCCCCCTCTTAGTAGTGAAGCCGGTTTAACAAGTTAACAAAACAAAATATCTACCACCATTAGTGCTCTGAGTTATGGTAGGTCCACATAGATCTGTGTGTACTAACTCTAATTGCCTCCTTTTGTAGTGCTTTTTTGCTTTGTAGGTAGCTCTTGTCTACTTGCCCTTCTAACAAGATGAACATGTTGGATTTGATGGTTTCTTCAATTGGGGGGGGAACATACCTCACTGCCCTTCTTTGATGTGATTTTAATTAAGTTGTCAAAACCTATATGTCCCAACCTTCTGTGCCAAAGTCACTGCTCCTCTTTTGACCCATAAATCAAGATCCTTTCACACTCTCAGATAGCGTATACAGGTTTCCTGAAGTCCTTGATCCTACAGCAATCAACTTTACACTATCTACATGTCTCACTTCAAAACTAGACTTGTTGAAAACCACCTTGTGTCCTTTGTCACAAATCTAACTGACAATCAATAGGTTGTGCTTTAATCCAGCCATATACAACACGTCATTTTACCCTACCATTATCAAGACTCACAATGCCTTTTCCTACAATCTTGGCACATTCACTATTGCCAAATTTTACTATTCCTCCTTCACACTAGTTGAGTTCTACAAAAATGTTCTTGTCACCAGTCATGTGACTAGACCAATTACGATCAAGAATCAATGGTACAAACTTGTTTTGTGCCTTAAAGGTTGTCTGCACCACAAGAAAAGTATCATCAATTTCCTCACTTCCCCTCTCAACCCAAATTTGTCTATTTACACCAGGAGACTATTTTTGTGCCTGTTTCCTTCATGGTCTTCTTGGTTTCCTTTGGACCTGAGCAACTGTAGGCACCTGTCTCAAATTTCTTCTTTGCTACCTTTGTGGGGGAAAATTTGTCATACACTCTCTAGCAATGTGACCATTGTCACTACATCTGTAGCATTCTATCTCCCTTTCCATCAATGTTGCAAAAGAATTTATGCTCCCATAATTCACCTGTTTGACATTGAACTTGCAGGTTGTCACTTTATGACCATAGGTATTGCAACAGTACCCAGGGAAGAAAGTGTTTAGCCTCACTAGAGGTCTCTCCTGTCTGTAATGGCCACCATATCCAGCTGCTCTGACTGGCCTCTGTTGACTAGCTGGAGTAGAGTTGTATTTGTATCTGTCCCAACTAACTATACTTTGCTCCCCCTGAGTTTGTACCTATAAGCTTCTCCTGTTAGAACTAATGATGCCACCTGTCTGAGTAAACACAACTTGCTTACCCTTCTGATTTCTGCTATCTTTCCTCTGCACTGACACTATAGATGCCCACTTCTCAATTCTCACACCTGAACCTGCCTTTGTGTCCATCTGCCTCATTCTGTTCTCACCTTGTCTAGATGACTCATTTGCATTATATCAATACTACATCTGACACCTGCTGGTCTCTGTGCACTGAGAATCTCATCCAACACTTTGCTGCTCTGTGCCTGTGTCTGAGGAACCTACATGGTCACTGTAGGTGTTATGCTCTCAGTCTCAGTCATTCCCTGCATTTTTCTCTTCAGCTCTTCCAATTCCATCTCTATGTCAAGGTAACTATTTATCTCTATTTCTTTGTCATTCAATTGTGCTTTAAGGAAGTTAATTTGATTCATCTGGTCTTCATTCTCTATTATCTTCAATGAAAGTTGCTCTTCAAGTTCAATTGCTATTTGATTTACTTCCTCAAATTTTTCTTTGAGCAGTTTCATCTCTTCATTGCTTTCTTTAAGGAGTTCAATGAGCTTCTTATTTTTCTTTTCTTCTTCACCTATAACATCTAGAGCTGATTCAAGCTCAGCTTGTAAATCAATCTCAGCTTCTAGAATGTCTTCCCCATCAGTTTTGAGTTCACCATCACTACCTTCATTGACTTCCCCATCAGTTTTGAGTTCACCGTCACTACCTTCATTGACCTTGTCCTCCACTTGATAAACCATAAACATGGTTGACTGCAAGCACCATCCGCTAATTCTTCTGATTCAACATCTGATGTGTCACTATCCTTCTTTGTAATAAGGCTTCTCTTCTTCAATCTGTCCCTCAAGTTAGTGACACTCTTTTTGAAAGGCTTCTTCTCTTTAGGTGCTTCATCTTTATCACTAGCATTTTTCTTCCTATTTGGACAGTTGGAAGCAAAATGCCCTATTGCTCCACAACTGAAGCATTTGAGTGGGAGTTTTCCCTTGTATCTGCCTCTACCTCTTGGTAGTATTCTGACAAAATTAGCCTCATCTTCATCATCTTCTTCATCATTCAACTCCACGTCAGATTTTTCAGAAAAGTCAAGCTTCTTCAAAGCTTTAAATGTTTCTTCATTGTCTAATGTCTTTCACTTACTTTTTCCAGCCCTCATCTCATAAGCAGTTAAAGACCCATGTAGCTCATCAAGAGATAGGGTGTCAAGGTCCTTAGCCGCTTCAATTGCTGACACCTTAGAATTAAACTTATGTAACAATGACCTTAAAATTTCTGCACAACTGTAGCATCTGTCAATGTTTCTCCCAGTCCTCTAATGGAGTTAACTTCATTCACTCTAATCATGTACCCAGCAATGTCCTCATCAACAGATATCTTCAATGATTCAAATTGAGACCTGTGCACTTGCAACTTGGCTTTCTTTATTTTGGGATCTCCTTCATGAATGCTAATCAGCTTGTCCCACATCTGCTTTGCTGAAGTGCAACTCATTACCTTGGCCATATTATTGTCAGGTAATGCACTTGAAATTGCATTGAATGCCTTCTGGTTGTTCACATATCTCTTCTTCTCCTCTAAATCAGCTGAGGATATAGTTGTTGCAACTTTGTTGTCCTTGGTGACTGCTTCCCAGACTTCATACCCAAGTGACCCCAAATAAAATTCCATCCATCTCTTCCAGAATATGAAGTTTCTACCATCAAACTATGGAGCTCTGCCTAAACCATGTCCACCTTCACCTGAAACCATATTTAATCCCTCTGATCTCCCAACTACTGATCAAGCTCTGCTGGGTGTGGCTCTGATACCACTTATTGAACCAGCTTCACTATTAAGAAAGGGGGGTGAATCAGTAGGCAATAATATTTCTCCCAAAAATTACCTTGAAAAACATTGCGTGCACTGAAACAGATGCACACCTGTATACATTATTGGCTGAGGTAGTCTCAATTTTACCAACTACAGTTCGTGTCCACTCCCGCCTTCAACCAGAGATGGCCAAGCCTAGCAGGAGTGTACACCCACTCTACAAAAATAAATCATAGCACTTCTATCCAGACAATAAGCACACACAATCACAACACGAAATTTTACATGGTTCGGCAATGTGCCTACTCCATGGAGCAATACCCACAAATGGGCTTCGCATATTGCCCGATACGCTCCTCTTGGTTTGGTTTTTTATGATACAAAATTGGGGCTATAACCCACCATCACAGCTACAATTGTAGATCCCTAGATGGTACTAAGCATTTTAACAAATACCTTATGAGCACCAACTCAGAAGTCCCTTACAAGAAATTTCAAATGATAAAATTCAAAACCCCAATAAAATCATAATCCATGGCTATGCATACAACTCTATTCAACTTGCAATAGCCTAAAACAAATAGAGATTTAAAAACTTTACCTAAGTGAGCAAATCACTTGAGCAAACCCACCATCAATACTATTTCTCCACCAAGAAATAGGTTTCTCTATCCAATATAGCTATAATGCACCCAAGGAACTAAGTTGAAATGATTTATGGCAATCTCCAATACCCTTAATGCATAGACTTAGTTTCACTTTCAAAATATTGGCTGAGGAGGTGGATTCATTTTTCACTTCCACTCCCAATCTATTCCTCACGTTCTTGTGAGAAATCCCTAATTTGAATCATCCAATTTGGCCTTAAAAATGGCCAAGTTATACACAATCCCGTGTACAAGGGTATTCTATAAATATGAGGCACTTCTGAGACATATGTCACTCCATTAATGGTTGGTGAAGCATATTGAGCTGGCATCTGTCATATTAGCCGTTGGATGGCCTTAAAAAATGTGGGATTCACAAGATTATAACAAATGGAGTCTTCATCCATTTATATTTCATATCAAATAAGATCAATTTAAATGGAATCTTTAAAACTTGAATTGAGCACATGCCGAAACAGATTCACTTAAGTGATTCAGTGTAACACTGTACACCTTGATCTAAACTTTGCAAATAGAATTTTGTGGGAATGCTGCCTATCCTATGACCTATAAGACACTGTTTCCGATGTTTTCTGCCCCAAACCGTAACAAATTTTGTCTCAGAAGCAAATCTTACTGAGAGGAAATGGACTTTAACATTTTCAAAGCCTCGTTGGAGCCAACAGTCGAACATCTTTAAGGCAACGTTTTGCCTTAACTAATTCTTAGATTTCACTATAAAACCCATGTGAGCCTTATTGAAAGCATATGCACACACTATGAAGCTGCCTCTCATGAGCTACACTTGCATGAACAGCTCATATACACTATGTCCACCCAAACCTTTTGACAATGTGTGTTGTAGCCATGGCTGCTTACCTCAGCCATTATCTTCACCAAAAATCATTTGTCGCATGCCTTTTTGATCTATTGCCGCATACCATGCGCACCTTGTGCTTCTATCTATTACACAAGTTGTGGGACCAAAACACACACCATGCACCAATCACACACACCATATGCATCATCACCATGCCAATATGTCAACTTATAAGGCCACATCATCTACCACCATGACATGACTCAAACTGAGCGTACAAATACACTAAACCAAAACCATCCAAACCATCGCACAAGCTATGTTGCCAATAATGACAACAATGCCACACACCGTACCACTTACCAACGCAACCAGTACCACAACGCCAACACCAAATGTCTAACAGTCTTTACCTCTCCTTTCCCTATAACTTGGCTTAAAAAGATATTGTCATCGAATTCCTTTGAAGATGCAAAACATCACATAAAATCTAGCCACAGAAGAGCTGGATAAGCGACAAATACTCAAATATACCTCCCCCAAAACTTCAATCACACGGCCTTCTCACCCCCACCCCCCCCCCACCACCACCACCACCACCACCACCACCACCACCACGGCACTTTTGTTTGTGGGGTTGGTGCCATATGGGTGAGACTCAAAGAGGTTAGCAATGTAGGGGATTTTGGCACAGAAATGATTAATAACCATAATTGTAGATGCCTTCAAATTGAATATACTATATATCATGCTAAGAGAAGATTCAGCTATTTAGGAACAAACGAGTTGGAAAATAACTTAAGCTACTCTAATAACAGATAATATGAAGATAGTTCTTGGAGCTATAGCTTATAACATTAAGAAACAAGAACCAACGAAAATTTCTTACTCATGGCAGTGACATCAAAAAGTGTAGCTTAAGAAGGGAGAACAAAAACTATGTATGGAGTATGGACATACATATAGGATAGTTCTACCTTACTTACTAAGGCTATGCACGTCATAAGACACATATATAATATAATTATATATACAAGGGGAAAAAATGATACAAAATGTTGGACCATGGCTTCCTAGAGCAGCAGTAGCTTTCTTAGATCCAATCAATGTGCCATAAAAGGCCTGCACCTCTGTGAAATATTATAAAAAATTTGCCCAGTTAGTATCTCCCCCATCACATTTTTCGTTACAAGAAGGCCAGAGGGCATACACAATTCCTAACAAAACTAGAGGAAAAAGATTCACTATTTTTAAAATAATTTTAAAGAAAAATACTGATGCATTTCTTCTCTAGCATGGAAGCAACTTTGAGTTCAACATCTTCTATGAGTAAATTCTGTAGACCCATCTAGAACACAATATTCCATCACCCCTCATACTTCATATGGGCATGTCACAAGGAATCTGGATAGTTTCTTCTTACTGTACAATTAAATTGTATCACATTAAAAATATCAAAGCTTGCAAGGAAACTAAAAAGAGAAAGTACTTACACTACAGCAGTAATTTTGGCTTCGACATTTACATGCTTCAATTTATTATCATAAGATGCATACCTGAAGTAGGAAGTTACATTGGGAGAACTCTTTCAAACTTTAAACCCAATGGAGGAACAGTGACAGCCTCAAACATTATTTAAGTATAGATGAGCATATATAAGTTCCAATTGGCATGTACTCGCATGGGCTACAGTTCCATCCTAAAGAGTATCATAGATAAACCTATCATAGTCCCATAACGATCTCCAAGAGAATCATAGTCTGCATAACTATCTCCAAGTGAACCATTGGTTGGTATTAAACATGATCACGCAACATGCAGCTTATACTAGCCACACTTTGACCTTAAACATAAATTACAATTGTAAGAATGTCTGAGAAGTTCTTCAACCTCTGATTTGTTTGACCATCATTTGATGACATATTGTGGAAAATATCGTTTATAACTTAGTCATAATCCGTTGATTTGCTTCAAAATTTCCTCCTGCTCCTTCCATCCCATCGCTGATGTTTTCTCAGGATAATCTTAATCTTCCACTTCATTTTTCCTAACTAACAGCTCAGGTAAATACAAAAGATTCTCATCTATATGGGGTTGGCTACATCTATACTGTTCCACCATTCAACTTTATTCAAAGCCATATTTGGTGTTAGGACTAATCCATGGATGAAAAGACTAGGATAGAGAGCAACATTTATATTGGTCCTCTTTTGAGGGGATCAGTACCAACTATCATCAAGCATGAAGAGCAAGTTTTTTCTCCCTGAATGAGAGTTTTTGGCAATCAATTTAAAGTTTGTCTCTCAATGCCGCCATGTATTTTTTTTTTTTTTTTCACTTTTGCTTGGGAAGAGCAATTTGTACCAACACCTAATATCTTTTAGGGCATGTTAAGTCATGCATATGAAATGTCTGGGACTCTCTAACAGTAGATTATAGATTGAAGAAGTGAAACAGAGAAAGTATGCCTTCTCCAAATAAATATGTATGTGTTTTCCTTCCCAGTGGTTTCTTGATATTGACTTCATTGATTTGAACAGCTTATTTTAGTTTTTTTTTCCTTTTAATCTTCCAATAAATGAAGATAGATCTCTTTGAGGCCATCTCTTATCTTGTATATCTACCTAGGTCTAAATATAAATTTCTTTCGCTACATCACTAAATTTTATTCAAAATAAAATCAAATATATACATATAAACTAATAGAATCTTGCATTTGGTCTGAACTATAGTATAAAAAGCTACAGAAGACATGGCCATTTCGTTTTACCAAGGAAAATAAAAGGACGTTTTTGTGTTTATCAGACTGGTCTGAAAACCTATGATGAAGTAGCAGAGCTGGGAGCTTCTAGCCATCTGTTATATATTTATCTAAACTAAACCACCAGAAAATATCCCAAATCCAAGTTTCTTCCTTGAAATTATATAGATTCGCATCAACCATAAAGCCCTCTTTCCCCTATCGTATCTTTGTACTAACGATCCCGTTCAGAAGTTTAAATAATTCATCTTCCAACTTCATTTATATTCAATTGGATGATGGGGTTGGATAAAGATGTAGAGGACGAGCAATCAAGAAATAACTTCAAACAAAGTTGGGGATGGAGGGAGAGAGGAGATACCTATTGGATTGAACAAGAGCTAATTTGAGAGGACCAGATTGAAGCTCAGCCCACCGAAGACTGCAGACATTGACGTTAAAATCCAGCCCTTCCGAGTAGAAACGAGCAGCTCTAGGTACATCTTTGTGGATCTGAAGAAGCCACCTAAACGCAGCCATTTTAATCGATTTCCTTTCTGAAATTTTTCACTTCTCATGGGAAAAGCTCCAAACCAGTAGATCAATGGGGAGACAAAAACCAAATCTGGTAGGTTTCAAATGGTAGAATTCGGTGAAATCTCCATTACCATTTTTGCTTCTTCGACGCCTCAGAATTGAACTCATAATAATACAAACCAGTGGATGACCACGGCGATTACGAACAGGGACACAAGGAAGAGCTCAAGAAGGGATGCAATAGAAATATAAAATAGACCCCAGGGTATACGACCCAGAATATAGAACCAGACTAAAAACCACTATTTTGGCATCTAGAAGTAAGAACTGATTGAATTGCATCAGAAGTCAAAACCTGCAAAAATACCAAATAAGTGACTTTTAGTTAGGGTTCATGGCCTCAGCTGTGGACCTATTGGGCTCGATTCCAATCATTTCTATTTTCTACATATCAAATCCTTTACAAAACCGGGAGTCACAATTTTTATTCCAATATTGAGGCACAAAAGATTCGGTTTTTCTCCAATTAATTGGTTGTTCAATTAATAATTCTAGAACTGGGAGGACTTTGGACACACATCTCAATATGGCACGTATCCTTATGTCCTCTCAATCCTTAGAACACTAAAGACACCCAAATAATTGGAGACTTTTCCCACTGAAAGATTTCATAGACAAAATCCACGGATCAATCCAAACCTTAGTAGTTCTCCTTAGATTTTCTTTTAAGTGGAACATTAGCAACGTTATTCCATGATCATAACCGTCTCTTTTGGAGTTGGATCATGTAGAACATTAGCAATGTTATTCCATGTTCATAACCGTCTCTTTTGGAGTATGGATCATTTGCAATGCATCCATGCCACAGCAAACATCAAACGGATGGGAGGATGGGCATTGGAAAGAATCATGATGCATATGGCCCATATATGTGAGTTTGTTTGAGATACTATAGTTTTCATCTTCATTCCCACTTTCAAGCATATTCTTTATGTCATAAGCTAAGGAGCTATTCCTACACACACTTGAACATGGCATGGTTTGATGCTAAGACGTCCCTATTGGGTGCCGAATCTTCAAGCCAAAATTGTAATGGTTAGGCTAAGTTAGTATTCATCCCAGAATATTGAATTTTATCATCAACTCTCGTCTCCCTATTTATAAAGGTCCGAATTATTTTTTCCCAATCGAGTAAGAAGGTCAAATCTCGTGGATTAAGAGATTTTCTCTTATCCATGCGTGAAGGGAAACTCGATCCTTTCCAAGATGTATTTTTGAGAATAAAAAGTGAGACACTATTTGAAGGATTGAGTTTCCCTTCTACAATAGATTGAAGAAAAATATAATTTGAATCTTCGTAATCATGGTGGTAGTTAAGGATGGTAGTTATTATTCAAGAATCCAATCATGGCATCAAATCACATTGGATGAAGAATTATTCACCTAAGATTGTAAAAAGCATTCTCCTCATATGAATCATGGGAGAGAGATTATTACGACACTAAAGTGCAGTTTTCCAACAGTAAGAGTGGGTGACTAAATTGTCATGTAAAGGAATATTTAATGAGGAGAATGAGAGTCTGGAATCCATGGGTCGTGTGAAAAGGAATACTCAAACAACATCTTATTAAACTACCTCTTATCTCACATTTTCCTAGAAAAACATCCAAACACAGCATTAATTTTAGTTGTTTCCATTGACATATGAAACCTATGTTAGCTTCAAGAAGTTAAGGTATCAAAAAACAAGAAAAGCACCATTGCAATGGGGCCTATGAAAATTTATTTATTCATTCTTATAAACACAAGGCATCAATTTTATTTTAAGGTTGTCTTCTTTTTTTTTTAATAGTTTAAGGTCTCTGTATGCCTATTGTGTTGGACTTTGCTGTAGGTGTCACAATTGACCAAACCACACCGCACTATATGTTTTTCTTTTTCATTTAATAAAAAAAATAATGACTTCCCATGATTTAGTTGTGTTGAACCATTACCATGACAAGACTAGTTGGTGACTATCACCATTATTGACCCAACCAAAAACCATTAATAAGATATACTTTCAGTCTTTGGACAAAGTTTTTTTTTCAATCACGGCTGGTGAACGAAATCCCACGAATGTAATGTTATTATTACTCTGAAAGTACCGAAACCTATCAATGAAGAAACCCAAGAATCTCCTCAGAAGAAAAAAATTGGTTGATAGCTCTAGTTAAGTAGTAAAAAAAAAAGTAGGCTCCCATGTTGGTAAGAAGCACCGAGCATCCTTCACAAGTATAAACAAGCGGGAGAAGTTTTACTTCACCATGGGGTTAAGGTACTATACAATTGTTTATGGTTGTACGATGTCTTGTATTTTGTTATAGTTTAATCTAAGGAGTATTGATATAGCGTATTGATAAGTGAACAATTTTGTGCATTTTGAATTAAGGTTTTTCGCTATATATTTGTAGCAAGAGTTTATTTTTCTGTAATGTAAAAAATACTGAAAAGTATGAGGATAAATGTTATAACTCTATTCTCTATTAATAGTGAAACAGGATTTCATCTGACCGAGAACATAGACAATCTTATCGAATATCATAAACTTGTGTACATTATTTGTTTTTGTTTTTCCATTGTCTTTTGCATTGTTCTAAGGTTGTGTTTCTATATCTCCCCCCCCCCCCCCAACCCCAACCCCAACCCCAACCCCTTACCCTACCCTTACCCTTACCCTTACCCTTACCCTTCTCTCTCTCTCTGTCATTAATGAATGGTCAAACATCCCCCACCCCACAAAAGCACAATTCTCTTCCGATGGCATTCGAAGGCCTCGATCAAGAGATTCGTGGCTTTGTTCCTAAACAAGATGTCAATGAGAATTTCTCATTCTAATGGTCGTATCAAGCACCGTTGTAATGGTCATGTGCTTTCATGATGTATGTGAGCCCAATTTACAAAGAAAATTTTCACCCTCCCAAATGTCAAATGATCAATTTTTCTATGGGACTGTATCTTTACCACTATGTTCAATGGGTGATGCGACAAACAACCGGAACAACTTTATGCATGATGACAACTAAGCTCCCATTCGCTTGCCAAGATTTGGGGGGTGTCAATCCGATGACCCTAATTAGGCTTCCCCATTTCAGGATCTTGCATCATGATTGATTCGTTTAAGTAATAGTCATCATATAGGTATAATCCTACTTATAAATAATGAGTCGGGTATTGGTCTTTAATCGGGCTAAACAGGTCTTAGTCGGACTTTAAACAAGTTAATGATAAATTAGGGTATAATCAAACTCTAAACGGGCTATAATCAAGTTTTAGATGGTCTTTAAACGTGTCGGCCTTAGTAAATGGGCTCTAAATGAGCTCTAAGTGGGTTATAAACGGACCTTAAACATGTCGGGCCAAATCGAGCTATTAATCGGTTAGTTCCGGTTGAGCGCCAATCAAGCAGTACCCTTACACTGGAAACTATCTATTAACAAATACAGCTTGACACGTTTAATAACCAGGCCAATTCGGTTTGGGTTTCAAATTGTCAAGCTCGATCAGGCCTACCGATCTAGGCATGTAACTGACACCCCTAGGGCCTGAGACTATGAACTTATTCACCAAATACAATTATTAACGTAGTTCGTTGGTACCCACTAGTAGAGTGCATACCACCGAGGAGATCACAAGTAGGGGTGTAAATCTCATGCCCGCATCGATTCGACTTATCAGGCTCTACTGTTTAAAGACTAGCTTGACCTGTACCGATTATTAAAAGTGTCATGCTTGAGCTCGACCATTTTTAAACAGGTAGTACATGGTGCAAGGGAATAAGCCCGATTGGCCTGGCCCATTTACAAGCTTGACGTGGCTCGACATGTTTAGCTCAACTGTTTATATGTATATTTTAAATTTTTTTTAGATAGAATAAGATATATATTGGTATTTTTTATCAATTATGGAATAAAATTTCTCAAAATTATTGATAATTTAAATAAAATATATTAAAAAATCTTAAATCTAACACAATTAAAGACTATTTAAGACCTGCTTAAGACTTTATTGGTACATCCTGTTTAATGTCTAATTAGGAAAAATCCAATTAAAGCTTGAAACCCACTGAACCTGAGAAGACTGATCAAGATCGATTCATTACTTAAATAAATAGATCACAATCCAAGGGTATAGATCCATCTAAATGTCACGAAGACCAACCAAACCCAACCAAGTGACACCTTAAAACACGGGTTCATTTCTCTTTGGCTTCCCCGTGTGCTTTAAGGCACCTTTTTTTTTCCTCATCTCTTTCTAGTACTTGTGTTCAATGTCTCATGTAATCTTTGTGTTCTCACATCATATAAATCTTTTTTACTTTTTTATTTATTAAGAAAAAAAAAACATAATTCATGCAGTTTGAACAGTGATGCAGCCATCTCTGACTTTTTTTTGGGGGGTAAACTCTGACTCCTTTTAAGGTTAACAGAAGTCAAAGGCTGAAAGAGTCAAAAAAAATTTTTTTTAATAATATGATTCTCTTTCCAAATCGTGTGTATTACTCTTCATTTCAAGTTTCTTCTTTGTGGCTGCGTTTAACATGTTTTCCAAATTCAAATTATTCAAATTCACCTGACAATTTTAAAAGTTAAAACATAAAATATTTTAAGAGTAATTTAAATAAGGGAAAATGATAGGTATGCCAGCCTAATACCTAGGAATAAGGTATACTAGCGGGATTTTAACCATTATATAGAATATAGTAAATCTCATCCATTCATGTGGCAAGGTCTTACAAAACCTACCCAATTCCACTGCTCCACGGTACTACTCCCCCAACCACGATCCCTTCTCCGACCAGTGTGCTCGAGGCATCATCGTCGCCAGCAAGTTAAAACGTCCTGCAACACCGGCAGAGGCTCAAGCTAGCAGCAAGTTTATCGTCGGAAATGTTCTTGCAAATCGATAGAAAAAAGAATTAAGGAAAAAAAAAAAACTCTCATGTCGTTGATGTTCACACCGCTCTCTGCAAATCGATAGAAGAAAGGGGAAAATAATAATAATCCTGTTGCCGTTCTCTACAAATCGATTAAAAAAAACTAAACCACTCATGTTGCCGATGTTCACGCTGCTCTCTGCAAATCAATAGAAGAAAGGGAATGGTCCAAAAGACGGAGTAAGTCCAGTCTGAATTGAGACATACACTCCTGAGGGTATCGTGAAGGGCCATCATCCCAACAACTTCTTTGCTCCTATCTGATGCTCCCGAGCCCACCATCTCTCTTCATTTCCTTTTTAATCTCTTTCACTAAATCACCCTTCTCTCTGCTAATACTAAAACTTTGATCAGACGAAGCAATAACACCCAAAAGAAAATTGACAATATTTTAGGAAGATAGCGAACATGGGGTTTAAAAGATTGAAATACAGAGAGAGAAAAGTGTAAGATCGAACTGGAGTTCGCTTTCTCCGGAGTTTGCCTATTCTCTTTGTCTGGAGATCTCATCGGAGTTCGTTTTCTTCGGCTAGATATGGTAAAAAGAATGACCTTTCCGACTGAGAGAGAGAGAGAGAAGAGAGAGAAAGAGGGGGAGGAAAGGTGTAATAACAGTGGATTGAAAGTTTGTGTATCCTCTCTCCATCCAACTGTTTAATTCAAGTTGATCGAATCCTACGACTAATATCCCGCTAGCATTCCTAATTCATGGTACTATGTTAGCATACCTATCCCTCTCTCTTTAAATAATATAAATTTAAATAATAATTGAAAAATGAATTAAAAATATTTTTTGTTATAATCTATAGCAATCTTGAATAGTCTAGTTGAAAATTTGAGTTACTACAATAGAAAGTTTTTATTATGTATATCTGTCTTCCTCACATGAAATGACTTTGCTGCTCCTCAACTATACTATCATTTTTTTGCACCTCATTGGTGTGCTCTTTTATACTGCTTTTTCAAAAAATACTCTCTCAAAACTTAATTATATGACTCTTAAAACAAATGTCATCGTCTATTATTCTATATGTACAAGTAAATTGCGCAATGATTTATGGAGCAATTCATGAATTGTCAATCATTTCATAACAATTCTAGAAGCGAAAGAATCAATATGCTAATATGACTTCTAAATTCTAAGAATCTGGTCTTAACATTATTATTTCCCTTATAATACATTTTCTTTGGTAAACCTTGCTCTAGCCATTGTTCATTGGTTTTTCTAACCTTAATATAATACCATGTAAATTATTTTGGTTATTCACAATTGACTAGTTTCCCTACACTGTGGGTGTGAAAACAACAACAAATGTTCTTCCATGAGCAATGACTAAAGCCCAATCTATTTCCTGTACCAAAATCATCTATGGGGAGGCGATGAGTGACAGTGAGGATCCAAAGGCTGAGGTGCATTTCAGGACCCTTTCAACCATTGGATACTCATATGCCACTCGCCACTCACCACTCACCACAGAGGATTTTGATCACAACCTACTTCTGATGTACCCCTATCAAAACTCTAATCACAAAATGGTTGAAATACCAAATTTGAGCAGCTAGTTCGTGTTATTTAGTTAAAAGGTAAAATTTGTGGCATGGTTTTGGTAAGTTTAGAGCCAACTGAAAAAGTTTCAACTCAAATATCCATAGAAAATAGCATGTAATAAAAATAAATAAATAAATAAAGGGCGAAAGAACTATTTCCTGTAGGTGCAGGAAGTACTAACACATGGGATCAATGAGAGGGTATACGCCAACATCTTCAATGCCTTAGCTTGAGTTAGGTCAACTCATATCGGCTTTTGCTGAATTTGTGGGTTTTACATATGCCTACGTTGTTGAAGCATTGGCTATTCATCAAGCGTTATCTATTGCAGCTGATAGGGGATATTGGAATATTATCAAAGAAAGTGACAACCTTATGGTCCTCAATCTTCTTAAAGGAGTCGTCAATGATCCTCCTTGGCGCATTTCTCATATCATCTCAGATTGCTTGAATCTTACTTCTAGATTCAATTTGATCTCTTTCCACCATGTTCATCGGGAAGGAAATTTTGTCGCTGACGCTCTTGAGAACTTTGGTTGTAATAATCGGTGTTTTGTTATTTGGGACCTCTCTCCCCCTCCCTTTATCTCTTCCCTCTTATTTTTTGATTGTTCTTCGGCTACTAGACCCCGTTCTATAACTCTCTACATTGTAATAATTAAGGCTTTGTTCTTATTAAAAAAAAAAGCCTTGGCTTGCGGGCAACGTCCTCTTTTCATGCGCCTTGTCTCTAGGCATTTCTTACACCAACAAGACATGTTTATTTTTCCCTACAAAGAAAGACACTTTTGAAATGAGTTTACAATATTGTCCAAGAGATTAGAAAGGGACAAAGTTTGTAGGTATACGTCGATATTGTATTAATCATGTTTTGATATTGGGCACAACCAAGACCATGGATTTAGGTATCAGGATCGGATCAATCATGGCTGATATTGATACCAACTCGACACTAGATCGATGGTACAAAAATCAAGAAGAGAAAAATAGTTTAAGAAAAAGTATGAAATCTTGGGAGGTAAAAGTGATCCTGTTCAATATGACTGATCCGTACCAATATCAATATTAGTATCAATGCTAAACGACATCGTCATCAATACTTAAATCCCCGTACAGCCATACCCCGCAATGTATATAGTCCTTCAAGTCTTTCAAAACCTTGTTTTTCCTCTTGGACATGGTTTAAGTTCGTGGTATTCATATTGATCCGGATAAATTCGTATCAATTGAGATCCAACAATTTTGCCCTTGTTTTTCTTTAAAATAACTTTTTTTGTGATGTTTTTGACCTTACTCGTACTATACATTGATACAAGATTGACCAGGAGGAGTTGGTATACAAATTGTAGAGGAAAAATTCAAAATCCATTGAAATTTGACAGATAAACAGAGGACCTTTGGTCCAACACTCCAACTATACAAAAAATTTAATCCCATTGCTGATCTCAAACCAAATTTTCAAACCATGCTCTTGGTAAAATTTAAAATTAATTGAAATTTGATAGGTAAGCAAGAACCTTCAGTCCAATGCTCCAGCTGTGCAAAATTTTTTACCCCAATGCTCTTGGAAAAATTCAAAATAGATTAAAATTTTCCAGATAAGCAGAAGACCTTTGGTCCAATATTCCAACTATACAAAAAATTTAACGACCTTCAGTCCAACACTATAACTGTCAAAAATTCTAACGACCTCACCAATCCAATACTAATTCTTCCATACTCTCAGAAAAATTCTACTGTCAACCAAATTTTAACAGGTAAACAGATAAATTTAAAATGGATTGAAATTTGACAGATAAGCAAAAAACCTTTCATCCAATACTCTTAAAAAAAAATTGAATGAAATTTGACAGGTAAGCAGAGAGCCTTCGAACCAATTATATAAAAAATTTGACCAATTTACACTGCCAGGTGGTAATAATGGTTGAGTGAATCATTTTTGTAATAAAAAGAGAGGTGGGTGGGGGCTAACCAAGCCTACCATTTGATTGAAAATGGAAGGATGAATTTTTCATCCTTTTATTATTAAGATGGGAATGGATAGGACGGATTAGCAGGTAGGAGAGGACAGAGAGCGAGAGAGAGAGATAGGGGTGTGTGGAAGGTTTAGGTCGGCTGCGCCTGTTTTCTCTTGCTGTCGCAGTTTGGCTTTTCAGACTTTGGGAGTTGGATGGAAACACAGATCTCTCACCTCACCTTTCTTCTTTATTTATACTGTAACCGATCCTCTTCCTTCCTCCACCTTCCAGATTCCAGAGGCGTTTCTTTATCATCTCTGTACACTAGGTTAGGCTTTTAAAGTTTTAGGGTTAGGGTTAGAGAAAAAAAGGGGTTTCTTTCTTGTTGTTGGTCATTTATGTTCTTTATCAGCTTCTGATTGCTGATGTTTGGACAAAATTTTAAGAGTTGAGAAGAGTATGAAAGATTCGAACACGGATCTATTCGATCCCCGAACTATCATGGATTCTGATTTCTCTCCTGATGCACATGCTAGCTCCGATGGCGATTTTGGTTTTGCGTTTAATGATAGCAATTTTTCTGATCGAATTCTTCGAATTGAGATCATGGCAGGGCTGCCAGAGAACAAATCTGACGGTGAAGGTTGTAATTCCATCGCTGATTGGGCTCGGAATCGGAAGCGAAGAAGAGAGGAGATCAAGAAGGAAAATGGTTAGTGTTTTTTTTTTTTGGCTAATTTGTGGGTTTGAGATAATACATGTCTGGGGCTTGGGTTCTTTTAATTGCTTTCACTTCCTAGGAGTCTCCCCCCTCTATTTTTCGTTGGAATTGGAGAAAGACTGTCTCAGAACGTCAACCATTTAACGCATATCATTTCCCTGGGCTGATGAAAGAGTGATTATCCCGGAACCCTAATTGCTAATTGGAAATACATCTTTTCTCCATTTCCCCCCCAATTTTACAATTCTTTCGTTGTTAAGTTGAATGACGGAAAAATCGGCTGCACGCTGAGAAAATCCGGTTGAAATTGATATTATGAAGCTAAAAGATCAGTTGGACCTCTAGGATCAGGTCACCAATTGGAAGTGAGATGAGAAACTGTTCGAACTTCGAATTGCTCAGTAGGAGAAGTATTTCTAACAAGAACCTAGAAATTACGTTGGCTTCATATATATAAACAGAATTTTCTTCATACATATAAATTTAATGCTGCATGTGCTTCACCATTAGAAGAAGCAATCTCTGATATCTTGAATGGGCATGATATTGTCGAGGATGAATTTATTTACTTTATTGAGTGAAGTTTCTATGTTGCCATATCATCTCAATTATTACTTGACATTCTCGAGGCAAAGGGGAGAGATAAAAATAAGAAAATGGATAATTAGCTCTTATTGTGGTCCTCAAAGATAATTTTTTTCTCTTCCCTGGTCTTTCTTTTTCTTTCTGGCTTGGGGGATGCTAAAACAAAGAAAACGAGGCAAGCCTCTTTAGGTAGCTTCATCCATGCATTTAAATAGAAAGAAAAAAAATCCTGCGTAAGACAATAAAGGCAAAAAACAGGCCTGTCCATCCCGGGGAAACAATAACCTTCTATTATTGTAGTGCTACTTTTCTTTGTTGTCATTATTATCCCTTAGCTACACAAGAGAATTTCCTTGATGGAATTCCTAACCTCTTATTTATCGAGAAAATGAGAATTTTAAGAGGGATTTCATCTTCAGCTTGGAGCTCAGAATCATTGGAGTGTTTAATGATGCATCTGTAGTTTTATGTGACTGTTCCATTTTGGTTTGGTGAGAGACAAATAAAGCTTGGGTGCCTGCTACCACGTTCATGTAGTTCATGTAATACCGTGAATTTTTTGGTGCAAAGGTATGTAGGGGTCCTGACCCAAAACATGTGTTTTCTCTTAAACCGTTGTGGTTTATGGACTATTGTCTACTGGAACTAGTATTTTGGTACAAAGAGCCCGCGTTGAGAATGAATTGGTGGAAGGTGCTTTAGGGATCATGTTCTCTAGTCTACCGGAAGTTGAAAGAAATATAGATAACAGGCTATCCGTCCCTCTGCTATGTTGTACAATCTAAATTATTAAAGGGCGTTATCATTACTATCAGGCTATCCGTCCCTCAGAATGTAACGAGAAGTTCACGTTTCATCTTTAGAAGTATAGTCCCCATTTGAAAAAGAACTCCCAGAATTTAGACTGATGCATCTCATTTATGATGTTTCTTGGTTGCTGCTTTAATTCTTGGAATGCTATAGCTGTTCACTTCTATGCTTACTCGTACTTGCTGTATCATGCATAAATACATAGTGTATGAAATTTGTGATGCGCTAATGGTAATTGATTTTAGTGATCATGGTACCTTGTTGCTGTTTATCTTCAGCTGTGGATTATGCCGTGTTCCGGGAGGAGCAGATTTTGAACGTTGGTCTGCCTGATACGGAGGATGGTGTGGCCTATGAAAATCAAGACGAGGAAGCTGTGGCAATGATTGAAGAATCACCTCCAGGTATTGGACCGCCCTTGAGTAGAGTTCTTACATTTGATCTCACTTGAATTTTTTTCCCACAGTAACAGGTTGTTAGTGAAAAGTCAAGGCACTTTGTTATATTTATAACTGACTTTGTAATAACACATTTTAAGCCCCTTGTTAACTTGAATTGTTATTCCTGTGCTGAAACAACTTCTTTGTGTGTAAAGATGACTCATGGCAGATGGTACTGCCATTCGAAAGTGATCAGAATCAGTTTTGAAAATGATATGAATTTAAGAAGAAAAAATCCTGAGAAAATCGAAGGTGTAGATTAAAATACGCATTATATTTAGATAATTTAGTGAAGAAATATAAATTGATAATAAAAGCACCATCAAGTTGCCAGCTGGTGATGGCTCTCTTCTCTAGCAGTGTTAGTAAGATATGTCAAAATTAAAAGATCTACGAGAGTTGACTCCCATTGGCCTTAGTAGGTGATGTCACCAAGAGTCAAGAGATGAATAGATAGATGATTTTACTTGGTTCTCCCAAAGAAATAGTAACACCAGAGAAGGAACATTTTCCTAGGTGCAAACATTTGTTTTATTTTTTATGCTCATTTTTATTTTCTTTTAGGATGCTTGCTCATTAGATTTAAGTATGGCCATCAATAATGGTAAATTGCATTACATGCTGAAACACAGGATAATTGAAAGCAAAGCCTTAAGATCTTTGTTAAAGAAACATTTCTTTCAAGTTTAACAAAATTTTCTTAGCAATACACCCTTGATTTGTTTTCTATTATCATCTATTTTTATCGCCTTGCCTTAAATCTCTCTCTCTCTCTCTCTCTAATGATTATCTGTTAATACATAACGAATTAGCAGGATAATTTGACTCTCTTTAAACTATTGAATGTTGATGACCATGTTATTCAAGGGTAAACATCGTTGCCTGACCACATCTCTGGGAATTTTTAGTTGTATCATTTAATCTCTGGGTACTTTTAGTTGTGGCATATAAATATAGGAATTGATCAGATGGCACTTGCGATGAAATGTTCACACTGCATTTTTTTTTTTTTTTCTGAAATTGATGTTGGTATATAGTGATTCCTTTTATTCTATCCTACATCACCCTCCAGTTGTGTTGTACAAATATTGAGACAGCTTATTACTTTCATAGGTGATGAGGATTCATACAGCAATGATTTGTCTTGGAGCATGGACTGTACAACAGTTCTGAGAGTCCGGACCATACACATTAGTTCTCCGATTTTAGCAGCAAAAAGTCCCTTTTTCTACAAGGTGAATATCTAATTTTTAAATCTTATTCCTTTTTAAATTATTGTTTGATCTGTTGTTCTAATATATATATATATATATATATTTTTGTAGCTATTCTCAAATGGGATGAGAGAATCAGAACAGAGACATGTGACGCTGCGCATCAATGCTTCTGGTAGCTACAGAAACACTTTGCTTGGCAAATTTTTTTAGTTATGTTTTTCTTAATTCTTATGGAAATCCGGGCAACATAACTTCATGCTTTTATGGCGTTAATTAACATTAGTTGTCTGTTAGAAATCATGGGTTCATTTCCTAAGAAATCTGGGATACTTGTTTCCTGTGGCTGGTTTATGTTGCATTTAAAATCCTATGAAGTTTCGGGTTGGACTAGTTCTTGTAATCGCATTGCCACCATAATGCCATATTGGAGTATACGTGGCATGTGCTATTGAACGTGGAATGCTTACTACAATTTCATCTTTTCCACTTGGACAGAGGAAGCTGCCCTTATGGAACTCCTTAATTTTATGTACAGCAATACTCTATCAACAACGACAGCTCCTGCTTTGCTGGATGTGCTGATGGCTGCTGATAAATTCGAGGTGGCTTCATGCATGAGACACTGTAGCCGTTTACTGCGGAACCTCCCCATGACACCTGATTCAGCATTACTCTATTTGGAGCTCCCTTCCAGTGTTTTAATGGCTGAAGCGGTTCAACCTTTGACTGATGCAGCAAAGCAATACCTTGCTGCACGTTACAAGGACATAACCAAGTGAGTTCCCATGTTCCATGATACTCTGTTCCTGTGTCAAATTCATTTCAGTTCTATCATTTTCTTTATTGAATGTAAAATTAGATCAAGGCTTTTCTCCCTTCTCCTTCCTTCCCTGTTTTTAATCCATGCTTGACTGTGATAAAAGCTATTAAACTTAAGGAACTTTTTTTTATTTTCCTGTCGTCTTCTGCACATCTAGAGAATTTAATTTCAAGAGGTTGGAAGTTTGAAATTGAATGCCAAGGAAGCTGCCTTATGTGGTTGATTCCCTTTCTGCATGTGCCATAAGTTGATGCCAAAGTTGTTTAGGTTACCTATAAAGTACTTTTCTTCCCCTTTAGAACAATCCAGTGGCACTTCTTGTGAATGGGACTGAAAATGCTCTCGTCTTCTGCATATGAGCATCTGCCGAGGTAATGGTATTGGCAGCATCCTGTTGTCACAGAGTGAATTAAGTGTTCCTTGGACTCTGGTTTTAGGCCTTTTAGTTAGCACAGATTTTAAACACTAATAAACTGACTCCTAGTCATTGCTTGCATTGACAGGGGGATCCAACCCTTCTAGTCTACACAGGACAGCACATATCATAGGGTTGGGCCAGTTGGCTGTTTTGGTTGCTCATTGCAGAAATGTGGATGCAAGATTGCACATAACATGAATTTGAAGCAAGTTTCTTCGCATGAGATTGACCTCTTTATCTGCCTTTTCTGAAATAATAATTATTTCTTGCTCTAACCAGGTTTCAAGAAGAAGTGTTGAACTTGCCGCTAGCAGGAATTGAGGCCATTCTGTCCAGCGACGATCTCCAGGTGGCATCAGAGGATGCAGTCTATGATTTTGTGCTGAAATGGGCCCGAGCCCAGTACCCCAAGCTGGAGGAGCGACGGGAGATCTTGGGCACACGCCTGGGCCGTCTCATCCGTTTCCCTTTCATGACATGCCGAAAGCTGAAGAAGATCCTCACCTGCAATGACTTTGATCATGAGCTAGCATCAAAAGTTGTTATTGAAGCCCTCTTTTTCAAGGCTGAGGCCCCTCACCGACAACGTTCCTTGGCTGCTGAGGAGTCTGCTGCTGCCACCCGTCACTTTGTGGAGAGAGCCTACAAGTACCGACCAGTCAAGGTAGTGGAATTTGAGCTGCCAAGGCAGCAGTGTGTGGTGTACTTGGACTTGAAAAGGGAGGAATGTGCAAACCTGTTTCCATCAGGGAGGGTTTATTCACAGGCGTTTCACCTGGGTGGACAGGGATTCTTCCTGTCAGCTCATTGTAATATGGACCAGGCTAGCTCGTTCCACTGCTTTGGACTATTTTTGGGGATGCAGGAGAAGGGATCTGTGAGCTTTGCGGTGGACTATGAATTTGCAGCAAGGGCAAAGTCTACAGAGGAGTATCAGAGCAAATACAAAGGTAACTATACTTTCACAGGAGGGAAGGCAGTTGGGTACCGAAACCTGTTTGCTTTACCATGGACAACCTTCATGGCTGAAGACAGCCTTTTCTTCATCAAAGGCATTCTCCATCTCCGAGCAGAGCTCACCATCAAGCACTAACTCAGAGTGGCACTACACCCATTTAAGATTATTGGATTGATTTCGTTTCTTTAGCCCTAGCAGAACACACAAAATAGCTGCAGTGGATCAGATGTTTAATGGGTTGGTGGGTGGGTCCAATGGATCCGTTTCTTTGACCTGAGCAAGATTGTGATTAACTGTAAAGGGAATTTATTTTGGGGGAGGGGTTGCATTGATGCTTGAGTTAGTAGTTGAGGGTGCTAATTTTTCCCTTTGTTCTGGACGTGGTTAAAGAAAGAAATCTGATTAATGTGCTGTAGGCTGTCTATCATCTTACTCCCAATTTAGCATCACCTCTGGCATCTCTTACACCATAAAATGGTGACTATTGATAAGGCTAAGGTGGCTTTGAATTCCTGAAAAGAAAAAAAAAACAGTGAATGTTAGATCTAACAGATCGGTCTCATTCTATGATCAGAGTAGAAGCTGTTTAGCACAATCCTGCTTTACTTCTTTTCTTCCCCGTTGTTCCTCTCAAGCAACACTCCCTTGCACACGCCAAAAGGTACTATGATTCAAGAAATCTGGCATTCATTTTTTACCACTTAAAAAGAAAATTTCTGAATTTGTTTCATTTTTGGATGTGGAGTTCCGTGGTACTATTTTTTGCACAGTTTTGTGTTGAAAGACAGGAAAAGCAATATTCTTTACTTCAATTTGACATTTGGGAATTTTATGATGAAAGAAATAGAGGCTCAGTAATAAATAAGATTGAACTCATTTTGAAAATGGGATCTTATCATAAATAAGATTGACAGATTCTAGTATTGAAGTGTGCTAGAATCATAAATTCAGATCCACATGAGAATTAATGAAAATTCTTACTTTTGCTACCATAAATTACAGGATCCACCCTCAAACAAACTATGACACTAGTCCTGTTTGTTCGCCGGATAAAAACGGAAAAGGAAAAAAGGGGTGAGAACTTGTACTTTTTCTCATAAACTATCACAAATATGAGTGTTTGATTAGGTGGGATGCAAAACTTATTAATCTCATTAAATGCATTTATTCTTGTTTGGTGATCACCTTATTTTTTCCACTTCCACTCACTTTCAAAATCCTACCAATGACTAGCAATATTCATAAAGGGTTATTTTTGTGTCTATCTCTCCCATTGAATCTTACCCTATCTCCACTTCCTGTATTTATTCCTTGCAAATTCCATGGCCAAACACATGGGGTGGGCTGTGAAGAGATTCCTCTGTCCTTTAGCAGCCTGCCTCATGTGTCTGGAAATAGAGCCATGTAAGTGGACAAGGTTCTTTCGCTTTTATTCTATCATTTCCTTCCCTTTCCTTGCCAACTTAACCCCCCCCCCTCACACTTTTCCCCAGAACTAGCCAACTATGCAGTTGCATTGCAAATTTTTTACATTACTGAAGCATTACTGCATACATTTGTCCCTCCCAGACACAGCAGTAACAGGAACCTCATGCACTAGGTTGCTCTTTTTTTAAGCCGTTACTGCAATCCTTATACAAACATCCTCACTGCAGTATGCAGGGAACAGCAGTTGAAGTTCAACTGCTGAACTGCAATTGCCCATGCGTTTTCATCATATAAAATTTTGCTGGCCTGGGTTAGTTGGGTGAAGTCAAGATGTGTCGGAGTCAGTGGCTGAGAATCCTCTGTGAACCCAATCCGCACCGAGTCCAGATCTGAAGTTCATGTTCATCAAGTGATCGAATTATGCTTGCACTTTGTGGAACCATGGTCATGCCACCAGCTGAGGTCTAATAGCCCACAAGATATAGCAAAAAAGAAGTGTTCAAAGTTGAATTCAATTCTTCCTAGACATTCTGAATGCAATTTTTGAGAACTCATTTGCCATGGCAAGTTTTGCAGATTAAGTTAGTCTCAGTACAATACTAGAATCAGAGTCGAAAACTCAAGTTGGAAACTATGATCTAGGATCATATATTGTTGCTTTTCCCTTTTTTCAATTTTGTTTGAGCAGATCATTACATCATAGTAGGAATTACCCCAGCTGCGCAATTATGCATATCAAACTATTGCTGATATTAAAAAGTTGCATCTGGTATCCTAACTTTAGAGAGATGTTCAAGTCCCTAGGTTTCAGAAGGGAGATGAACGCTTGCAAGGGACCAGCATGCGGTGTAACAGCTGACTCTACAGGCAAACAGCTCAATTTGTAGGTTAGCATTTCTGCATTCTGAAGCAAGCAAGCTACGACATTTCTTTTTCAGATGAAAAACAAGCTTTGAGATTATTTCCAAAAGAAAATAATTGTCTTAATACCATGGAACAAGTTGATTGATACAAGATGCGGAGGGGAGGTTGTTGTGGGGGGGGGAGGAGAGTAAGGAGAGAGTAGTGTGTACAGTACAGAATTCAGGTTCTTTTTATGTATATAACTCCTAGAAAAAACACAGAATAATCAATGGCCAAACAGAATGCAAAATAAACTTGTCATCCAGTTGCAGCTCTACTCGGTTCCAGCAATCTTCTTCTTCAATGCTTCAATATCTGAAGCTAGTTCTTTTCTGCTAGACTGGATATAATAAATAAACTTGTTAGTATAATACATAATGTAATATACAATTACAATGAGCAAACCATCATTTCAAGTTTTCTTGTTGATTCTGATGACATGAATTCCATAATCTATCGTGTTTGAAACTGGACTCTTCCAATGGAAATAGGAATTGCAAATGCTAGTGGTTATTTAAATATTGGTAGGATCCACAGTTTTTAAAATACATAACAATTTCGTCAATCATAAACCATAAATAACAAAATCAATCCACTAAATGTATCAAGTTGATGGAAGAAAATTTCTTACTGAAGCTGCCATCTCAATACCAACCTCTATCATATTGTACAATGGTTTAATCTTGGTAGATAAAATATGCTATTGAACAGTGTTTCCCAGATTGATTTTACCTTGAAAAGAAGGTACCGGTAGACAAACCATCCAGTGTATCCAAGCCCTACTAACTCCATGATCTTTGGAAGCTGGAAAGAGAAAGAAAACCCATTCCAGAATTTGTAAGGGCCAAAAACAGAAAGTGACACAGTTACTTGAAGTTTTGGAGAAGCAATTAATGGGTACAAAACCATCGTCCCTTGTATTAATTTGTTTCAGAATAAGAAATAAAAGCAAGAAAGTATTCATGCATACCAAAGGAACTGAGTTGATGGCGCCAACCACAATTGAAGATAACCAAACCGCAACTATCGCCCCACCTCCATAGAGAAGTACAGTGGACTTATTTTCGAGTGCATCCCACTATTTACAAAAATGAGACAGACTTGGATTTAAAGCTGACAAGTGGAATATAATCAATAGGGAAAATAAGAGGAAAGTACGCATGGACAAGGACACCCACTGCCAGGACATTCAGAGAACACATTGTCCAACTTTAGTCAGGATGTTGTTTGGCAATTGATCAAGCAGACAATCAGGTCTTACTGGTCCAATCTATAACTAAATGCTACAGAATCAAGAGGGTAGGGAGGCTTTCACCTTTCCTTTCAAGTCTTCGAACACTTCTCCAACCTCAATGGTGCTCTCTTCTGTGGAAGAGGCTCTGATCTGATGCAAAGAAAACCTCTGTGCCTCTGCTTTGAAGAACCACCAAAAACATATCATTTGTACAGTTACATTGAGCAGATTGTTATGTTATAGGACTAATATCTTATGAGACCATATTGAATCTCCAAGATATAAATAGCCAATGCAAGTAACAAAACTATTAGAAGAACCCATACTAATGCATATTCAGTTAAGTATAGAGAATTTTCTTTACTTTTTTATTTAATTTTTTGAAAAAAGGAGAATGTATTTTGTTAAGTAACAACTATCCTACAAGGATGAATCTCCTAAAAATAAAATAAACCAAATGAATACGGCCAATGGTTGACAAGGATATAATATTGAGAAACTAAAGATAAATAGTAGGAAGAAGTATCACACCTAAGCAAAATTTTAATTAGATCAAGGAGATGTTGGACCTAAAAATGCTAAATATCTTAAGCTGAATCAGAATTTTTTCCAATGAGTTTGCTTATATTTCTTTGAAGATTAAACATGTTGAAAAGGTTATCTGAACAGTTTTACAGAGTGTATGCACTTTGTCCCTCCTTTAAACTCAAGTTCAAAACAGAATTTAAGCTACTTGCAACCCTAACTCAAGGACTTGGGTTCGGAAACAGTTCTACCAGTGATTACAAAAAATAAAGCACATTACTTAAGGCCTTGGCACACCCAAGACACAATGAATTGAGCTTTAAGAAACCACACAAAGTCACCAATCATACTGGCCTAAGCTTTTATAAGTTACTTGGCAAACAGAGAGCTTGTACTTAAAAATTGTGAAACCAACCCATATTGGAGTGCTAACTTTAAAGGGGGGGGGGGAAGGGGGGAATGTGGATATGCACCTGGTATCAGCAGAGGTTAAGTCCTTATTTCTAGTAAGAAAGAATTAAATCAGAAGTTTCTTTGTCCAAATCAAAGAGAAGAATTCATACCACATCGATCTATAAGGAAGGGCAGCCTTGTTATTGCATTCCTCTTGAGAATGCAGAAGAAAGTGATCTTTTTTTTTAACAGGAAAATTGGGTTACATAATTATTTTCCCATGCCAGACGATTCGAATGCCCCAAGGAATCCATGAAGTTAATGGGCTTGGTTCCTTCTATACTCTGATTCCAAGCAGTATGGTCTCATTGCTTCCATATTTAAGTATCTCCCACATACCCAGGTCTGGATTAATGACACTGAAGCTTCCCCCAATCAATTTAATTAATTTACTGAGCTAAATTCATAAACAAAAAAGGAATAGGGTGCAGCAGTTGCAGGGTTTCACAAAGAATTGGAAACAACCTAAGTGCATATGTAACCCCAAAATAATGTATCAATCTCTATTTCAACTTCTTCAGTTCAAATTAGAGTACAAATTGCAAATTTAGCAAAATGTACCAAACCTTTCCCTCTGGTTTACTTGTGCAATATCCTAATCCTTACTTGATTAACTGTGTTAAATAAGAGATGGTTAAGAGGTTGTAGTGTTCACCTGGGAAGTGTTTGAAAGAGATGGAAGATGAGAGAGTGGTGGGGCGAGGTGGTAGAGAAGGCAGAGCGGAGCAGCGTGAACACTTCCTGGTCGAGGGAAGACGGGAACCCAACACCGCTACCGCCATCGTAGATGTGCCTGCGTACGCCATCGTTGCCATGGCTTCCCAACAAGAACAAGAACAATAACACAGTCCCTCTCTCTCTCTCTCTCTCTCTCTCAGAGATAGTCTCTGGTTAGAGCTCTCTATCTCTATCCACCAGAGCTCCCTTTCTACGACAAGTGGCACTAAAAGACTCTCTGATTGGTTGCTTCTCTATCTTAAGAAATCCACGCTTGCATCCCGAGCCCTTTGTTTAAAAGGGCATTCGTTTTTTCAAACCCCCTAAAAAAAACAGAGTTTTCAATTTGAGAGTGGGTTGGGCGACGGACACAAGCGGCGTGCAATGACAATCATACCCTTTCTCGGAGGAATGCCCTTGCTTGTGTCTGGGAACAGGGGCATGTCATGATCACGGTGCCCTTCTTAAGGCCTGGGAATAGGGGTATGCAATGACTATCGTGCCCCTCGTGGGGACCACACCCTTGTCTGGAGCAATGGACACTCTTGAATAATAAACACTTGACCAAAAAAAAAAAAAAAAAGGCTCGTGGCAGTCTATATCTACTATATCAACAACTTTGTCCAACCCATGTGTCTGAGCATAGCATCCTTTATTTTATTTTATCATTTGTCTATATCAACCCATATGATACCTATTACTAAAACTTTACCTTGGTAAGGGTGTTAAAGTAAAACCAAACCTATATATGAAATTGAATGGAGCCATTTATATTAGAACTGCAAACCATTTGATAAATTGTTCAATTTTGGTTTAATAAATGAGATTGATTATTATTTTTTTTTAAATCAAATCAAATAAATTATGGTTTATATACTAAATAAATATTGGGAGAAATTTTCCTAAAATGCAGTGTGTAAATGCAGAAGCATGAACATTTCTGTTTTTCATGGAATCCGGCAATCATTTGCCCTCTTTGTGTTTGGGTGTAGAGGCCACACTGTCTTTTAGGGGTTTTTTTTTTTTTTAATATAAACAACAATCTTTTTTTTTTTTTTTTTTTTTTACCATGACAACATCCCCATAATCCATATTGAAGAAATTGTTTATAATCACTGAAAAAAGATGAGATAGATTTGCACCAGACATTTTTTATGAAATAGTTTGGGAAATGTAGAACATTTACCAAAAAAAAGTTCAAGAACTATGGAACCGTTTAATAATATTTCAATTCATAGAATCGTTTAATAAAGTATTTAACTCCAAGGGATAGCTGAGTTGGCAAGGGATCTTTGCCTTAAGAAGCATGTGGTTCTTAAGGCAAAGATATTATTAACCATTAATATTATTCACTGTTTTGGGTAGAAGTTAAATATTTCTCATTCAATCCTAGTATGACCCGATCCATACGATTGTGGAATCATTGTGAGCTCATGGGACTAGTCAGGCTAAAGACTTGTATACCCGTTAATAATAACATCAATAAAAAAAAAAAAATTAACAAGCGATTTGATTTTAATTTCTACCTCTAACATTGTAGACCAAACTAAATCAAACCAAACCAAACCATACCATTTGACACCCTTCGTCCCCAGCCTCCATGGTTAGGGGAGAGAGCAGGGGACTCCCCTCAGCCTAGAAATAGATGGCATTCATTGCAGATATTGACTTAGCTTCTCTGAGCTTACCCAAAAGAAAAAAGGAAAAAAAAAATTGAGTAAAGGAATAGCTTTTTCATGATTCTGCTCTCCACTTCGCCCTTCAACCGCGCTTCGTTGTCATCGTTTGTCCAAACTTGACTAACCATTTCCTTCTCATTTTGAAGACTTTGCCTTTCCACAAACACTTCAACCGATCCAACACAACCAAAATCTAGTTTTAGGCTAACGAGAATTTAAAAAAAAAAAATGGAGAAATTAAATTTCTGAAAGCAAAGAGCCAAAGAGTATCTTCTTCCATTGCCAATCTGGAATCTCCTTTTCTATAACGGAAGAGGTTACGACTTCCAAGGGACTGATAACTATTCAACCGAAGTCTGTGCCTCAAAATGCGTTGGTAATTGGATTCTGAATTTGGAATTTATGAGCAAAACCCCATTTTCCTTTTCTTTTTTACAGATCATTATGAGCTAGCTACTCTGTTGGTAGGAGGAAGGGAACCCAATAATCCCTACTAATCCGCTTTCCATGGTTGCAGTAGGTGTGTGGCCACCTCTTCCGCTCCATTCTCCAGCTTTCCCTTTCCCATTCCTATCGTCTTTCTCTCACATGGTTTCTGACCATTGTTGCAGGATTCCCTTCTTCTCCCCTTGAATTGGTGATTCAATCTTCATCCCTTCTGCCTTGGATATTGGGTACCACCCTTTTCTTTTGTTTTCTATTGGGGTTTTTTTCCCCTTCCGGGGTGAAATCATTAGCCATTAGAATTTGATGGAGGAGCATCGTAATCGTATTATTCCTCTTGGAATACATCATTAGTTTGATTGCTCTTTATGGGTTGGATCCCATTTCTAGAGAGAGGAACATAAAGTAACAAATCTCATTATGGCAGTTCTTCCTTCCCGACCATCAACCCAGATGCAGCAAACCTGCATTCTTCATATAGTTTTGGAAGGGGATTGCTGATATTAATCATTATTGGGTTTCTCTTTCTGATAACTATTAATCCATTTATTGAGATGCTGACTGACAAGATCGGAGAAGTTGAGATTCTTTTCCATGGGTTACTATGGTAAAAGCTTGCATTTTATCTGCATCATCAGTTTCTCTCTCTTCTTTTCATCTTTTTCCCAAAGTTTACAGAACAACTCTGCTCGCATTTTAGATGATATTCTTCAACAATATGCCTCCAAAAGGCTTTCTCGATCTCACTCCAGCATTCCATACAAAGTTTCCCTTCCTGCAAATTTATCAGGTATGGAAGCCTCAGTTGTTCGGTTCAGGAGTGGTAGCCTTTGGAACAGAGGAGCTAACTTTAGTGGTTTCAGGTTGCCACCCAGAATCATGACTTCACCTTACATCAAGAGATTAGCTATAGTCTACCAAAATCTGGGCAACTGGTCTTCCCATTACTACAGTGTACCAGGCCATTCATTTGTCACTCCTGTGGTTGGTTTCAGGGTTTATGATGCCTCCAATTTTATCTTCAGTGTCATTACACCGATGGATCTTCGCGTAACTGGGGATCCCATTTCTATCCATTTCCCCCAGTTCATGTTGCCTTCAGGGTTGAATTGGACTGCAAAATGTGTTACATTCAATATAGATGGGTCTGTGTTGCTTGCTAACATGACCCTCCCCAATGTATGTTCCACACGCAACCAAGGCCATTTCTCCATTGTTGTTGAACAGCCCAAGAGGGAAGTGAGGAAGGAGTGGAAGCTGTGGAGGTGGTGGGTGGGAGCTATTATATGTTTATTGGTTGGATTGGTTTCAATGGGTTTGGTTTGTATTCTTCTTGTTAGGCACACAAGAGCAAAGAAAATCAGGAAAATGGAAAGAAAAGCTGATCAAGGTGAGTCTTTCAACACAATCTGGGTTGGAGCTAGTAAAATGCCTTCTGCAGCAGTAACTAGAACTCAACCAATCCTTGAGAATGGTTACGTCCCATGAATAGATTTCTGATTTCTTCTTCTGTTTTTTTCGTGTCTTTCTTCTGTTACTTATTTTGTGGTGAGAAGAGTAAGGCTGAGGATTTCTGTTTTCATGTACAAATGGGAAAGGTGTCTTTGTGTTCTATGTTTTAGAGTAGTGAAAAAAATTAGTACAGTTTCTTTGAATTTTGTTAGGGAAGTTACAACCAATTGTAATTTTGGGGCTGAATTCAGAATGAAATGGTTGGTGGTCAAGTTCTACATTATATTGATTGAAGCATTCTTCTTTGTTTTCTTTAGAGTTCAATTGTTTTTCATGACTTCAATACCTCTTTGAAGTGAGTTTGATGTCACTCTGTAAGAAGTGTTTTTCTATGTATACATACTTGGCAAGTTAATCCTTTATATTTTATTATTTGATTAATTATTTCTCCTACAATGTTTACTGTAGATCCTCCATTGCTGAGATCTTGATCTGAGTGTAACAATCCTCCTCTTGATGAGAGCTTGGAAATATTTTTAGCTAAATTAATTTGTACTTTGGTCATCCACTTATTCAACATAAGTTTCTTCTCCACCATATGAAGGACACTTTCATTTTCTCTTGGAAGCAACCAACACTTCCGGGTTTGCTCCTTTAAAAAAAATTGTTACAAATTGCAACAAATTGCTATAACAATCAAATGACTTGACATAAACATTTCTGTCCCTCTGAATCCCATCACTGAAATTCTACTTGAGGTCTGCAAATGAAGAAGGGAAAACTTATGCAGCTTCTCTGTTTGCAGTCCTTTCATCCCTTCAAGCGAGAGAGAGAGAGAGAGAGCAACAAGAAGAACAAATGTCTAAGTCACCCCAGAAAACATATTTCAAATCAGCCATTGACCATATTAGTAGTTTTGATTCCTTCCCTTTCTAAAAGCAAAAGTCTAAAACTTTTACAATGATGTATCCCACTTTTTAGAGCAGGTGGGTAGGATGTTGTGATCCATATGGACTCAAGCCACTTAAATGGATCATGGGAACATGTCTCTATCAACTTTGGGGATGATAAAACACAGGGTGCTTAAAGCAGAAACTATAATTTATTTTTCACTCAGGTTAGTGGAGTATATTACAAAAAATAATAATAAGGAAAGAAAAAAAAGGGATGTGTTATTACTTATTAGTGATTTGGTCACTAATTAGTGTCCTACTTTGTCACCAGTGGAACATAATGTGATGACTGCATTCTTTGTCCCCAGTCAGCATTGATTCTTTTTCCCTTTGTTATTTCTTTGTGCCTTCCAGTGACCTAATACACCACAATTCTTTTTTTTTTTTTTTTTTAAACTGGATCAAACTATGTCAAAATAAATCGATTAGATTTTGATTTCAAAAGCTACACTTATCACTTTGGCATCCATTTTGGACCAGGAGCAACATGACTAAACAGCCATCTCTTGCACACAAAAAATAAATAAATAATAAAAAATTGGGCAAAGACATAAATTCATGGGAACCCTCCCACATTCCCCCTCCCCCCCACCTCCCACCCCCACCCCCCACCCAATCCTACTCTGCATGTGGAGCCCATCAGCCCATGTGGATAATACCATTTTCAAGACAACCATTAGTGTGGTGTAGATTCCTCCAGTCGTAGAGAGCCCTCTCCCTAAAATCATCATTGGTTTTCCTTATTATGTATTTTTTTTTCTCAATTAATTTCTTGCCAACCAAACACACTCATCTAGAGTTGGGAACGACCTGACTTTTTGAATCAATAGGAGAATCTCATTACAGCATGATACATTTCAAAGAAAAAATATACAAACGTAAAGCCTTTGGGACTCTTCCTCCCACTGGGGCCTGGGCCCAGAATTCCCTCCTTAAATTTCTTCTTGAACTGTCTTTCATTACCTAATGTTGATTTGCTGAGTGGAAATGTGACCAGTATTCCTTGACAAGCTGACCAAACAACGATCCTTCTCTCTTCATCAATGTAGTTGGTTCATCATACTCTACTATTTTTCCTGAAAAAGAGAAAATAGAAGGTTCACAACATTCAACCAAAGAAAGCGTACCCAGTGCAGGAAGCCTCCTGCCACTACAGGTATGGGGAGGTTCATAATGTACACAGCCTTACCCCCCGTTTGCATAGAGGCTGTTTCCCGACTTGAACCCACGACCACTAAGTCACTATGGAGCAACCTTACCATTGCACCTAATTAACTCTTGGTAATTAACAGTCAACCAAGAACTTGATAATTAACTCCTTTTTTATTTTAATTTTAGTGGAGAAATAAAGTTCATTCTTTCATAGGTAATTTATTTTCATAAAACTGGACAACTCAAAAGGAGTATTTTTTTTTTTTTTCGTATAAACTGGTTAATATTGAAGGATCCCCTTTCTCTCTCTTAAGAGGGGAGGGTGGGATCAGCATAAACATGGGAATAATCCTTGCACTTCTAGACCACCAGCTTGCTAGTTTGAGTTGGTACTACAAGTTGTGGAACCCCTCTAGCATAGAATAAGCTTTCAGCCAGAAAAATTATCCGAAGGAACTGGCTTGAAGATCTAATGATGGTGGCTGCCAGAAGAAGGAAGAAATAATAATACCTTCTCTAATAGGATAGCCAGTATCCGTTCAAGAATTTCAAAAAGCATTCCTACCCTATGGTAGGGACTCTTCTATGTTGGTCATTACATAGGCTGAAGGTTGAAAACTTACCGTCGGTCATGGTGAGCACCTTTGTGCAGTCCATTACAGTTGGTATTCTGTGGGCCACTGTAATAACAGTGCAATCTGCAAATTCCGTCCTAATGATTTTCTGGAGTATCGAGTCTGTTGCAGTGTCTATTGATGCAGTAGCTTCGTCAAGCACCAATATCCGGCTTCTTCTTAACAGAACTCGGCCCAAACAGAATAACTGCCGCTGTCCCATGCTCCAGTTTGATCCATCTTCTATTACTGTAATTTTAGGTGGTCATGAACGATTCATAGCTGATAGAGAAGAAATAAAGAAATAAAAGTATCTTCTTACCTAAAGCATCCAGACCCTTTTCCTTCTCTTGTACAGACTCTTGAAGCTGGCATTTTCGAAGGACCTTTCAAAAATGCATGAACATAGAAGCAATTAGCTATAGCAAGTTGAACGGAAACTGGTACTGATGATGAGACCAAATCCATTTTCAAATAACTACTCGTTCTGCCTAACATGGAATTTGTTTCCAAAGCTTACTTCATGGTCACATCAAACCTCTGAATTGGACAAATTCTGTAGTTATTTTAATGGATTAACCTTTTACCATAATGAAGAGGAACTTTATCTTAAAAGTTTGACATTTCTATCAAGTTTATGTACTATGTTCAAGAGTTCATTGGTCTCGCAACTTCTTTGTTGAGATATTCATTCGCATAGCTGGTTTCCAGACCAGGTCCAGTTTTGTAAACGTGCAAATGGGAGGTCCAAGCCATAGAGGATTAACAAGCATTCAATTTGAGAACTACTTCATTAAGTGGTCTCACAGGTTTTATCACAGTCAATACTGCGAATTAGAGTTTTGAATACTTCACTGTTGGAACCGCAGCTCCTGCTGTCTAGTATTGGGGAAAGTAATGATGTAAGCAATTTTATCGTATTGTTAATAGAATTCCCGGAGCCACAGTGGGTGAACATTAGCAAAATTCTGCTTGGTAGTTTCACAAGCTAATATAACTCAAAAGCAACAACAAATTAACAGCTGTCATACCTCCCATATTTCCTTGTCAGTATATTGTGATAACGGATCCAAATTGTATCTTAATGTCCCATTGAAAAGAGTAGGATCTTGAGGTATGATCCCAATACGTGATCGTAGATCATGAAGCCCTATCATGGAGATGTCAAGGTTGTCTATGATGATCTTTCCGTCTGCTGGCTCCACAAGGCGAAACAGAGAACCAATCAAAGTCGTTTTCCCACTACCAGTGCGGCCAACAATACCAATCTTATGTCCTCCTTCAAATGTACAGCTGACCCCAGAAAGAACAAGTGGAGTATCGGGCCTATATCTGATCTGCTTGATTACAGTTTCTGGAGTATATTAATATATTATTTTCATAAACAATTATTCTGAAATCACACTCATATTCGGACATGTTCTAATAGATAAGTTACCTTCAAATCATGGATCTCCACTTTTCCCACAGATGGCCAACTTGGTGGGGGCTGGTTCTCTTCAATGACTTCAGGGGCTTCACTGGGTATATGCATGTACTGGTTAAGCCTCTCAACAGAAATGATGTAATTTGCAAGTGTACACTGGTTCTGAATAGAGTTAATGAGGGATATGTTCAAAGAAAGACCATAAGATAGTGCCATTCCAACAAAACCTGCCATCAAAAGATTAGTAACCAAAAAGTCCAGTTAGTGATTTCATATGCAAGAACCTGTAGTAAGTCATATAAGTGTTTTCAAACATTACATAAAGAGTTCTTCTCTTGCCTAAAAGTTGATTTATCATCCCACCAATCTACAGAATAAGTCTTACAAGCATGGCTTCTTAATATTCAAATAAATGCATAAGGTAAATGAGATTCATAAGGGGGGAAAAAAGAAATACATAATGAAGACCAGAAAATAAAATTTAATTGCAAGATAATATATATGCTACCTGAAGTTTTTATCCCTAAGAAACAGAAATAATTAATGGAATCTACCCCTAACAACAGATACAGAACCCCAACCCAAAGGTAGGATCACAGGTTATTAAAAGAATCAGAATTAGAGAGTGCTGATATCTCACAATCTACCAGACAGATGTGGTTGAAATTTAGGTTGGTAGGTCTTTTATCAGTATCAATCAATCCAAATTTTCAGTGATAATCCAACGGTGAGGTTGTAAACCGTAGGGTAGTTTCAGAAATAGCAACAACTAGTTCCTAAAATCTAGGAACTTTGCTATCACTCAATCAGTGGCTCGGATGGGCACCAAAGCCTGGTCGAACCACCCTTTCAGGACAGATATAAACTCCTCCTAATCTCTGTTAAAATCTAAGGGTCAGATGTCTAGATGATGGTCACAATTGGCAGCTAAAAACCCACCCAAAAAAAGGGTGCCAACAGCTGTGAAAACAGCAAATTTGAAACTAACTTGCTCCTTATCTCCTCCAATATCCAGGGATATAAAACCTTAATAAACCAACAGCAAATAAGACAGGAAGACAACACAGCAGAGCAGTACTTACTTGTCACCACAGTGAAGAAGAAGAAGAGGACAGAGGGAAGGGAAAAATATCAGAATTCCCACCTGATCAATCTTGGAATCTCACTGAGGTTGTTGCTGTCTCTCACAGCTCCATTAAAGCAAAAGCCAGTTTCTTATTCATCAAAAATCTTTTTTTTCTCTTTTTTTTTTTTGGGGGGGTGGGGTGGGTGAAGGGAAGAATCTCAAACTCTATGTAAAAAAGTTATCCAACTAGAAAAAAAAAAAAAAAAACTCTCCAACGATGATGGGAGTGTCCTAAAGCTACAAGTAACTTATGTAGTTGATAACTATTACAAATTAATAAGATAGAGTTATATTCTAATGGAATTCTATAACAACTGAATAATTAAAAGATAACAAACAAATATAAAACTAGAGATGCCCCATGATTCTCGTTTGAGTGACCAGAAAACACCCAGACAAAGGTCAGTTGAACCGTAAGGTTCCAAAAAGGGGAACCGTAGGCTATTTTGGTGGCCCGGCTCCCTTATCCTTCAACTATAGGTTTGTTGATACCCATCTGCATCAATAATATTGTTAAATATTGATACTATGATAAGTACTCAAACTTTTACTTTGTTGTGCAAATGATCCTCGAGATTTCATGGTGCAAGGAATGTGCATGAAATTAAACTAAGTTACAAAGTTCTAATTTCACTCCCCCTGCAGCCCCCCCCTCAAAAAAAAAAAAAAATCATATTCTAATAAGCAAAAGAGAAAAGTATGAAGTGGGAATCTGAATAAATTATTTAACCCCAACTTAACAAACTGTTTCAAAGGGGGGCCAATAGGTGATTATTTTGTTTCTCTTCAGAGTCGTAATTAATTAAATATTTTTCTTCAGAGTAGGGAGGTTAAATCATTTTTTTTTTTTTTTCTAAATAATGGAGAACATGTTAATTTTTCCTAAAATGAATTTGAACAGTGAATGTGTAAAGAGTTAAAGACCTATATTCCGTGCTTTCATACTAAGACAATATTTCGAATTCAGGTATCTAGTTGAGATATGAAGACTAATGAGGAATAGGGAAACAACCTTAACTGCTGAAGCAAGGTAATAATAGGCACTCACCCGTGGCTAGACAATTGGATTGTTGTCCTTGTTTTTTTCAATAAATTTTTTATTGATAAAAAATAACAATAATAATAATAACAATAGGTACTCACCCGAGCCAAAAGTTCTTGGAGGAAGCAAAACCATAGCAAGTGCTGAGGAGGAAAGAACAGTGGCACTCAAAAGTTCTAAACGTTGGATTAACCATTCATTTGCTGCAAAATTGTGGAAGAATGGGCTAGCATTTCTATCAATGACATCGAAATTCTTTGCAAGAAATCGCCCCTCATCCTCAAATGCTCTGATTGTCATGACTCCAGCAGTGGATTCTGCTAGATGGTTTGCTACAAAAGACTTGGTGGTCCCATTGATCCGCATTAACTCCTTTGCAGAAGCTAAGTAGTATTTCTGTTGGTTAAAACCAAAATCCAGAAGAGTTGGTTTCTGAGAAGGGTTAATTGAATTCAAAAAAGACTAATCAAAACTACAGAAACAAGAACAGGAAGAAGGAATCCTTGTAATTTCTCTTCTTTTATTTTATCTAGTTTTATATATGGATGCATCTTCAATCCATGGTGCATTTGTGTGACTATGTCTTTGACTGTGCAGGGCTGAGGGGACCATTCCGCAGGCCCCATAAAGGAAAAACAATTGGGATTGATCTAACCATAAGAACATTATCATCACATCTATGTAGTTTTCTTTACCATTCATTCTGATCATCATCCAAGAGAATACAGTAAATCAGGTAGCTTTGAATTTTGAGCATTTGAATGAGGTTATGGTTGTCTCCACAAGACCATTTTTGTTGTCTTGTTCATTAGATGCTTGATAAGAAGTTTCTGCAAATTTTGAAATTCAGAAGACATCCATAATTTATGTCATGACCTACTATTATAAATCCTCGTCACTATGTCATAGGAAATGGAGAGTGCATTATGAGATCCTGGAATTTGATAAAGATAATTCCGCTTACAACAATACCTTGAATTTTATTATGGTAATACCTGCAAGCGTAGTGCCACATAAATCACTGGTATGGAGACAAATAGAACTTGCCAAGTTACAACAGCCAATGTTCCAAGACTTGCAAAAGCATTTGTGGTAGACCCAACAGTGGAAATTAAACTGAACGGTACATCAAGGTCTACAATACTCAAATCAGAAGAGACCTGCACAAGAAAACAATATAAGTTTGCAAAATTTTATTTAGGCATACTTCATTGTGTAAGTTCTATGATGGAGAAGCTCACTCGACTCAAAATCCTTCCCAGTGGAGTTGAGTCATAAAAAGACATCGGCGCGTGGAAAAGAGAGTTCAATAACTGAGAAAATATGGACTTCGATGACTGGATGGACAAAACAACAATGAAAAATGATCTAAAGAGCAAAAAGAATGTTGAACCACATCCAATCACCAAGTAGACTACGATCAGCAACAACTTGCCAACATGAGGATTTTGAACATTAGCAGCCATCCAAGAGTTCTGAGATACTTGCCCAACAGCAAATATGACATGACCGAGACTTGCAATTGTGAAATACAATAAGCCTTTATTCTGACTAAGATATTGTATATAAGGATTAGGCCCTGTATCTCCAGTTTCTCTTTCTTCTTGTTTAATCAACTGATCTCTTGGTGTTGCTTTGAACTGTTTTTCAGTGTAAGTCGTCTTAATATCTCTGGAAGTAATTTTACCCCTCTGTAGAGAAGTAATCTCGGCTAGCCTTCCAGAACCCGCAGTATCCTTGTGTGCATTGACGAGATCCTGAAATTCTTGAGTAGAGGCTAATAATTGGTAATAAGGAGCACCATGTAAGATTTCCCCATCAGACATTAACTGCCAAGAAATTGAACTTCATCAAAATAATTGCACAGAATTATAGATAAGCTTTCAAAATATTTGTGTGGAGGCTATAAGAGCTCTCCTTCTTATTCTTTTATAGAATATCAATCTTTGTTAAGTAGCTATCTCTATTCACGTAGGGTCAATGACTACTACAAAGTCCACTTAAAGTTGCATGCATGCATTAAGAGACCAATTTTTCAAACTAGGTTGGCAAAGTATGCTATTTTCCCCTTTACATGCTTCAATTTTTCATTTTTTAATTTCTTTTAAGAGTTTATGGAACAAACTGGCCAGGTACATGTAGCCACTAGTTTTCTTAAATATACGGGTGAGCAGGGGATTTGATGATTTCTATAAACAGACATTAGGTTTGGTCAAACCATTTTATAATTTAGTTTTTAATAAAAACTAGATAGGAATAATCTTGGCAAAGTCTACTCAGTCTTTGGCCTTGACCCATTGCTTCAACCAAGGTTTTAATCTCAGGATCAATCTCGAGATCGGTCAAGGCCAATAACAAGCTGGATCACCCTCGATCGGATGGTATCGGACAACTTTACCCTTGCTTTTCAATAAAAACCATTTTTATTACCGTTTACCCTTATGCCTTACTAATGGATCAGTACCAGATCAGTCAGTATCAGGGATCGGTCAGGGCCAATACCGATCCGATCCGAGTTTTAGTAACATGGTTTCAATGGGTAACCCAATCCTTTATTACTGACATTATCAGGCTATAAGCAGATACTCTTTTTCAGTAATAAGAAACCCCTCCAACCCCTCCCCCCCCCCCCCCCCCCCGGGGGGCCCAAACAAAAAGTCATCTTAGAGTAAGATCCTTTTGGCAACACGAGAAAAAGATGATCCAGAAACTGATAAGTACTGAAATGGAAATGGATTACTAACTTACCAAAACAGAATCAAATGCAGGAAGGAAATCAACTTGGTGGGTTACAAGTAAGACTGCCTTCCCTAATAAAGCTCCCATCACATATTCCTGCCACCAAAATTTTAGACAATCGATATTAGACGGTAGCCAAATACGCATTTATTGCATGCAGGTAATAGTTGTGTTTACATTAAATAGGCTCATAGCAGTATGTGCATCAACGGCACTAAATGGATCATCCAAAAGATAAATATCAGCATCCTGATACAGTGCACGTGCGAGTTGAATGCGTTGCTTCTGACCACCGCTTAAATTAACTCCTCTTTCTCCTATTTCAGTCAGATCACCGAAGGGTAGCATCTCAAGGTCCTTTACCAATGAACATTTCTCAAGCACTTCTTGATATCTCTGCTTATACATGGCAGAACCAAACAGAATATTCTCTTGTATTGTTCCTGTTTGGATCCATGCCACCTGAGAAACGTAGGCAATCTTTCCATAAACTTGAATCTGTAAGTGCACAAGAAGAAAAGTTATAGATCAACAGTGATTTCTGACATAATTCGCTTCCGAACATAATCAAGAACTTTAGGTCATTTGGAATAGATATCGCAGAGATGACCACTTCTGACATAACAAATAAAATGAGATGAAAATTTCTACTACAGATTTCATTGACCATTATATAGCTCCTAACAGTGAAAAGATGTCCTATGATGTATTTGGATATGGTATTTATCTTGGCTATGCCCCCAACATAACAAACAGAGCATACACAAATATGGAATCAGAAAACCATATAAAGATTTGGGTATGTTTTTTTACATGAAAAAACATGTATGAACATTATCTTCACAATTTTTTTTCTTCTGTATATTAATGACACTCAACAATCTCTGAAGAATGATGACAGGTTTAATTTCTCGTAAGGAACCGGATGTCCTGCATGAATTTGAAATTTTTATAGGCAGATTCATGCCAATAACCGGCTAGGAATCGGGGTCAATCTGATAACTAATATAACATCACAAAAGTATGTGCTCTCTAATGTTTAATAAGAGAAGTCTTCGAGAAAGTACAAAACACTGGAGTCCCAACTGACACCAAGAATATGACGCTAAGATTTTGACTTTATGTATCAGAAACTACACCAAGTTGTATCGCAAGGTAACAAATAATCATAAATATGTTCTTACAGAATTGAAAATTTTATTTCTCAACTACAAATAAAATAATAATGGCGGTAGATGACAAGAACTTACAGTTCCCCCTATAAGTGGAACTTCTCCCAGAACTGCTGCTAAAAGGGTTGATTTTCCTGAGCCAACCTCTCCACAGATAGCCACTTTTTCACCCGGTTTAACCACTAAATTTATGTTTCTTAACGTGAGCTTAGATGGATTCTCTTCCCATGAAATATTGGCTGACTTGATAGAAAGAGAGTGCCTGGACTCCTCAGCTTCATACTTTTGCCTAATATTTTCATTTTGCAACTCAGGTGCCTCAAGAAACTTGACAATTCTTTCAAGAGAAACCTTTGCTTGAATGACCACTCCAATAACATCAGGGACTGCTCTAACAGGATTCTGAAGAAGACGTATAGTTGCTATAAAGGTGAAAACATTACTAGCATCAAGAGGAATACCAAGGAAGTAACATGCCCCAAAAGTAGCTGCTGAGACCAATACTGGGGATGACCAAGACAGAATTATGTTGTACGCTTTTCTCATCTGTACTGCTGACAACCATACATATTCCTCAGCCCTAAGTCTTTCTATAACATCCTTGAAACTGTTCTCCCATGCATACAGCTTCAACACCTTCATGTTCACAAGAGCCTCAGAACAAGCATTCAGCCTTTCATCTTGCGCTGCCATGAGCTTAGTCTGGAATCTGTTCTGTAGTTTGGCCAGGGGAGAATTGCACAGGACAGTGAGTACTATTACAACTAGGGCTGCAAATGTTGCAAGCCCTACAGCACGGAATAGAATCACCAATGCAATGCAAAGCTGGAGGCCTGTTGTCCACGTTTGATGAAACCAGTAAGGAAATTCACCAACTCTATAAGCATCTACAGTGACATAGTTCATTATATTACCAGCTGAATGTGTCATCTTAGCAGCATTTGAGAGTCTAAGTTGTTTTCGATAAATAGCTGCTGAGAGAACAGACCTGACTTGGAGACCGATTATTCTACTGCGGAAGTACCAATGCCTTTGTGACAACGATTCTATGCATTTTGAAATGAATAGAGAGATGACTAATACATAACCCTCATATTTGAAGACTTCTTTTCCTTCAGCAACCTGAACAAAGGCATTAAGAAGTAGAGGACCAGCAGACAGTGTGATTATCTTAAGCAATGCAAAGATCCCAGAAATTAGAAGATCTTTCCAGTGGCAGAAGATTATTGTCCACAAAATTGATGGTGGTGTAGACGAATTGGACTGTTTGTGCCTGTTTAGTTGTTCCATGAAGTGGGTGTAACAGGTTTCTACTCTGTCTAATTCACATAAGCGGGGTATATCTTCCTCTTCAAGGGTTTTCTCCTTACCTTTCCTCACTAAGGGGTTTAACCACCAAAATAACATTTTACTGATAAATCCAGCTTCAGCATAAGGATTCACATTGCTATCCAAATTAGTTTTACCACTGCCATTGGCTTGTCCATTCAAAGGTGCATAGAGGGCAGCGCTGCCAATAGCATCATCGGTTTCTTTATATTTGTATACCTTGTAAGTGCAAAACAGCAATAGAATTGCTCCTGGCAACAATAAAATATCCAAAACAATGCTAACCGATGTCTGTTTCCCCGCACTTACAGCCAAAAGAGAAGAAAAACACAGAATTCCTGCATACAAGGAGGCAGTAACGGAACAAAGCCTCAAAAAGGCTTTGGTAAGTTGTTTTCCACAAAGGCTAACGATGAAAGAAAGTAGGAACCATGTAAAGCCTTGAAATAACGGCACCAGCCACTGATGTAGAGGTAGAATGGTCTGCCCTTTTCTCAAGTTCTCTACCAGTGAACAGATCCCATAAATAAAGTAAACCATACCTAAACCGCCATTAAAAATTGAAGAGAATATCTGAGAAGGCAAAATGCCATGGACCCAGGATGGTGTTTGAAGCAATGCTGGTGATGGTTTGTGAATGGAGTTGAGTAACAACATGAACAGGAGAAGGATATTGAAGCCAATGGCCAAGGCATTGTTGATGCACGAAAAAGGATAAGTAAAGAACATAAAAACAGAACCACACTGTTTTCCACCCTTGTATGAGCAATCCCCACAGAAAACAGTGAAGAGATCATCCATCATGTTGTATCTATTTGCTCTCTAAACTCTGCATTAACATAGAAGGAAAGGTCAGGAATAGAAATCTTCTCCTCTTTTCCCCCCTTAGTAAATGTTTTTATTCATCAAAAGAAAAAGAAAAAAAAAAAATCTCTAAAGCTGACAACTTGTGAAGTTATGGGAAATAAAGATTTTGTAACTCATTACACACCTCTATTGGACTAAAGATGGTATATATTTTCTTATTGTTCCTTGAGTAATGGTGCTTCATAAAAGTTTCCTTGCCGATGTTCCTGTTTAAGAGCTCGACTAATGTCAGTACAAGTACAGGGTCTCAGAAATCATAGCTGAAATAACATTCACATTAGAAATAACCACTCTCCAAGTGGGTTCTCAGTAGTCCTAATAAATAGTTCAACACATCCATAAACCCTTATATCCGATATCCCCGTTGATGATCTAAGTCGTTTGAAACTGGAAGTTGCTCATTTTAAATCCCTTATTTTGTAATTTTAATCAATAAACACAATTTTTCTGTACCCAGAAATCTCTCTAACTGAAAATGTAAAAAACAGAACATGAATTATAGATAAGAGTAAAGAAAGAAACTATACAGATGATCGAAAGAAGCGTCTCTGAACAAGTATAGTGTTTGAGAGACAGCAGGGAAGATCGGAAACGCATTCTCCTTCCTAGAAAACCAAACCCAGCCATTAAGCCAAGTGGGTTCTACTTGGTATATAGTTAAGCGACTGTTGTAATCGGATATCGTCATTGCTCACGTAGCCCAAGAACGACAAGTAGACCAGATTATCTGGAGACTCTAATCGTCCCTTCTTGTCCCTTCCTCATCAACATCGTCATTATCACAATCACCAGGGAGAAAAATGAAAGAGATTCGATTTCCACAATTCACAATGTCACAGAGAGAGAGAGAGAGAGAGAGAGGTCCAACCAGTACAGCTGCGTGGTCCATGACTAATATCTTTCACGTGGTAGATCGAATAGGGTTCAAATTTCATATAAAAAATAGTGATTATTTACAAAATGTGTTGGCCATAGGTGTTTCTGACATTAAAATAACTTTGAAGATAGATTTTCCTGTTGAAAAACAAATGGATGTCCAAAAATACATGGAAAATGTATCAATACATAAAAGAAAGGGCTACTCGGTGCACAAGGTTCGGTTAGAGGGAGCGAGAATTACATAGTTTTACCCTGAGAATGTTGGGAGGCTATTTTGACCTTTAACGACTAGGTAAAAATATGAGTATATATATAAATGATGAAACTTTGTTTTTACAAAATTACGTATAATTAATCTAAACCATATATTCAACCATTAGAATTATCAAATCTTCATTCCATGTGCTTAATTTATACAATGAAAACTTTCATGGGTGGAGTGGTGGGCTACTCCACTCATTAATATTTGGGACAAGGGTTTTCTATATTTTTTTTCTTTTTTTCCTTTTCTACGTGGAGGGAATCTCATATGCCACATGATTCGTGACAATGAAAATGGTTTCATACATGATTCCATATGATCAATGAAAAGGAGACATCATTACGAACCTACATGGTCAAAATGTGAGAAAGCATGAGAAAACATCCCCTCACTACGTATGTGGGGATCTTTTTCCCCTACTATTTAATAGGGTCCTACATGTTTCACACCTTTACCCCCACCCCCACCTCCACCTCCACCTCCACCTCCACCTCCACCTCTTTTAAATCTTTTTCACTTCAATGATTAAAAAAAAAAAAGATTTACTTCAATGATTAAAAAAAAAAAAAAGCGTTCTTTGTGGAGGAGTGCATTCTCCACCAATGCCTCCCATAATCTGTCTCTCTCATCTGCCTATATAGGTCATTTCAAATGGAGGAGAAGAGAGATAAATTATGATGGAGGATGCGCTGCCCCACAATAAACTTTATCCCTAAAAAGATAGGAAGAAATAACACTATATCTTAACATATAATTATGCTTAGACAGAGTCGGTACGAAAAGACTACACTAAAGATTCTTGTATGCACCCTCTCATTGGGTGCACCCATTGGTGTATACTTGCGCCAAAAGGTACTGCCCTTTTCCCAAAAAAATAATAATAATGAGGTAATAGATTGCACCTAAGGTATAGAGCGGTAACGGTATCTATACCATATGTGTATGTTTGGGATGGGGAACATCACTGGTAAAACTAAGCAATCACTATTGTTATTATTATTATTATTTTTACTAAAGTACCATCATCAAAATAAAAATAGAGAAAAATGTCTTTGAGCCTTCAAGTGCCCCTCGTTCACATAAAATTTTAAAGAAGTGATTCTTTGTCGAAGAGCACAACTCCTACTGTCTATCTCACTCCTCTCCCAAACAAGAGGTGAATATATCTTTTCATAGAGGGAGGAGAGAGATAACCTCATAGGAGAGCCAGGATAGAACATAGGAGTACGGATAGCCCCAAAATCCATACCTTTAGTATTGGAGTAATCGATCTTTGGTCGCAACCCTCGTGAGTCATGCCTAGGAAAGAACCATGGACAAATATTGATCTAGAGTGGGTTCATCTGAATGGGTATATGGTGACTACTTTATCTTCCTCAAAATTTAGCGGGTAAACTTCTGGCTCTGGATATGGCGGAATAGTCTGCCATAGTCTACTCTTTGCTATATTCCTCAAATAGTAAAAGAGAGAGAGAGAAAGAAAGAAAGAAATGTCTGCTATTTTTGTGTCTAAATTTATGAGCCACAACCTCTCACCATTGCTGCCCACCTCAATTCCTTCAGATGCCCTCAAGTTTACAACTTTTCGCCCTTTCCATTTCAGCAAATTCCCAGCGTTTCCTCAAACCCTAGCTCCTTCGAGAAGGAAATTCCAGGTTTTCTCAAAATCCTCCGAAACAGAGCTCTCAGATACAGAAAAAGAATGGCTTAAGAAGCTTCCAGAGAAGAATAAACCCTTGTACTCTCACAGTCTTCCCTGCATAGAATCTTGGCTGAAGAATTTAGGATTTTATCAAAGCAGAGAAGATCGAGCTGTTTGGTTTATGGAAAAGCCTGATTGGCACGCTCAGTTATCTCTTGATGTCACCGATCTTTACATAAGGTTTGTTGAAGTAAACCTTTTTCTGCTTCCCTTTGTTCCTTTTTCAGTTGGGCATTGAGGGGTTTAGTGATCTTTGGCTTAGTTCTTGTATTTCTGATGATGGTTTTCTTTTCTTTCTTAGTTACTTCCCCCACCCTTTCCTTTTCTGATAGAAATGTTTCTTCTTTCTCCATCGCTTTGGATTTACTTCTGTTTTCTATTCTTGTAGATTTCATTTTCCTTATGATAATTAGCTGTTTGAATTGAAGTGATTGAACTGAAAGTTATTTATAGGTCCTAAGCTATCCATAAAAATGTCAATTAAGCTTGTACATATGAACAACTCATCCCCACCCCCCACCCAAAAAATAAAATGTGGATTGGTCTGAAGAGGCATATTATCGTTGGCCCTTATTAGTATCTAGTGGTAAAACACATAACATGTTCTGCAATGGTGGGTTGATCACACTATTTGAGCTGCAGGTTTCTGCTAGGATACCAAACTGCACAAATTTCAGATTTGGGTTACTGGTTTTAATGGTAAGAGGGCAAGCCTTGGTGCAACAATAAAGGCTGCTCCTTTTTGAGTCAGGGAAATAGCCCCTCTGTGAAATGGGGGTAAGGTTGCATACATTATGACCCTCCCCAGACCCGCAATGGTAGGAGCCTCGTGCATTGAGTAGTGAGTACACCTTTATTTTGTGTTCTTAGATTGTTAAATGTGTCATGAGTGGGAACTTAGTTTCCGTTTGGGTATGCGCCCTTGGATTGCTGTTGCATATTCAGCTCCTATTGCAACTGCAACTGCTATTTTCATGATCTACTTAATCAGTCGAGGAAGCTTTTCTGATGGTATGTATACCCATTGTATAAGCAAACTGAGCGCAACCTTATATATGCACCCATTTCACATGTTAGGTGTAGCTGGTGTATTCGGCGGCTCCCTATTCACTGCTATGCATGGTTCCTTGGTAACTTCAACCAAAAACTACGGATTCTAGAATTCACAAATAGATCACTACTAGGGTTGGCATTAGCAATTTCATTGAATAGTCATCTTCTATTTCAGTTTTTTGCATTGCAGCTTTATGTTTTTGTTGGCTATTGCTAAGTTTTGTGATAGCTGGACCTCTAATTCCTTTACTTGCCTAATAATCTATTGTTATTCATCATTGGGGGAAAAAAAATTTAAATAGAGAAGTACCTTTGGAAAGATACAGGACAAACTATGTGGTTCTTTGGTTTTTCCTTGCAGAATACCTACCATTGTGGATTGATGATGTTTGATTTGAGATGCAGGTACCTGAAGAGTGGACCTGGAAATCTAGAGAAGGATGTGGAGAGGAGATTTAGTTATGCACTTAGTAGAGAAGACATCGAGAATGCAATACTTGGAGGACCATAACAAATTTCTGCATATGATTTCACTTGCTCTAGAAACTGTGACTTGGTCTAATCCATGATGTGTAGTATTCAAATGTATTTTCTGTCCTCATTGGTAGAGATAGAAGTTTTTATTTGTTCAGTATCTATTAATCAGGCATCAATCCCTTGTTTGTCACACTATTCATTATACATTTCAAAGAAAAGAGATAAATATGAGGCAGATGGGATCTTGGGTTCCGAAACCCTAAATTTGTATAATTGAAAATAAAAATTATAAATTAGATTATTATCCATGTAACAATGGAATGTAACATTTCCGAAAATCAAAACACAAATCTGAACATCTGTTTTTACTATATTTTTAATCTAAACAGTTTGTTCTTGCTTATAGTTGGGGGAGTGCAATGCTGTCTAAGGTCCTGGTACGTATGCATGTTAATACAAGGAGAGTGTTTGATTGAAATGAAAAGGTTCTCTAAGGTGCTGGCATAGAGTACTCTTGTACCTCTGTCTATCTCTCTCCTCATGTGAAATGACCTTACTGTCTACAATACTGTTTTATCACACCTCATCTTTGAACTCGCCTGCCAGCCAATCAGCACAAGAATTCTCCATGTAGCAGAAAGCGATGGATGGATGGATGGATGGGTGGTAACCTCAACCGCAACCAAGTTGTCTTGTCCAGAAACCACCACACAGACCAGAGGCACTGAGGATTTATGGTATCTACGAGGAACTTGGAGCCTACATCAACCTCTAAGAAGCCATTCACCAACAGTTCCTCCAGTCATCTCTTAATGGCAAATTGGCAAAAGCCTCAATCTCTAGAATAAATCATCCCCGGGTACCCCTAGCCATTACAAGAATGACCTCACCTTGCGGAGTTTCTTACTATGCATCTGTATCCTCTTTCACCTGGCCATAGAGACCCATCCGTATTAATTACTATTCCAGGTTTCTCGCATATTTGGCATGAGATGAATCAACCGGAGGAGGGAAGAGACTCGTCGTCACACTATCAGAATCTCATTCTCATGGTAATTGGGAACCATGGAATATCTGTGTTCTTAATATGAAGTTATTAGATATCCATAACATTCAATCAGTTCTGCATTCAACTTATAATGGAATATCTGACAAGCAATGTGGAGACATATTTTAAGCTTGAATTTCCTGTTTCAGAAGAATATTTGTTTTCAGAACTCAATATGCTGTAAACCTTCTGTTCAGAAGAAGATCCATACGTGGGTTCCTTATGCATCAAAGATGTCAATGTTGAGTCATTGATCCCCAAACACAATCAGCTTAACAATGTAGATTTTGCTCTTAACAACAAAACGAAGTGAATTTCCAAAACTAAGTTGGCCAATCCATTTGAATCCGGAGATTCAAATCCAAAGTTATTATTTAAACTAAGTTATATATTACTTTATTTTACTACTTAGAACTGGGTTTTCTAAAAGTCCCAAACACAATGTTAGCAAATAACAATCTTGCCAATAAAAGAAATAAAGATCTCAGAGGAATTGAAAATGGAGGAGACTGGATAACAAATAGAACAGTGTGTCTAATTTTATGGGAAACTTCTTCAACTTATAATATCAAATGAGCAAGTGATGACACAAAAACTTCCAACCAATCATGCTGCATCCTGTCCAAAAAGCGACTTACGGATCTGCATGAAAACGAAGATGAACATTAGTGATCACCGTACAAATGAATGAATATAAAATATTACAGAAATGATGTCATTTATTTCATCAAATGCAGCACAGAAATGGCAAGATATTGTACATTTTAAACTAATTAATGGGGATTCACTGACATTTTACTGGACTCAGCTACGTTTTGTCAAAAGTAAGGACACAAACAAGTAACAACAATATCCCAACTAAATGGATCGGTTACATGGATTTGTGCAAAAACAAAAATGTTAATAATATAATATAAAGAACAGAACACAAAAACACAACAATAGAAATTAGAAAACCCACCTAAATGAGGTCAGCTACATGTATCCTTGCCCTTCAAACAGCTCTATTCAAGGTCATACTTAAGACAAGACCTAAACTATGCATGTCTTTTCTCACTACTTCTCCTATGGTCATTTTAGGTCTACCCATAGTTCCCTTAGATCCTTCAATCTGAATCAAATCACTCCTCCTTACCGGTGCACCCCAAGGCCTCCGTTGGACATGGCCATGCCACCTCAAACGACTTTCTCGAAGCTTATCATGTATCGGGGAACTCTCAATCAGCTATAATATGATCGTTCCTTACTTTGTCCTTGTTTTGTCACACATCATCTCAAAATCTTCATCTCTACTACACTTAGATTATCTACATGACGCTAAAATTCTGCCTCACACATCATATTTGGTCATACGACTGTCTTGTATAATTTTCCTTTAAGAGAATGTGTTGATGACACACCACTCTGAATGTACCTCTCCATTTCATCCATCCCATTTTAATTCCCTGTGAAACATCATCATCTATATCACCTTCTTTACTTATGGTTGACTCAAAATATCTAAAATAAGTAGTATCTTCCTCTCCTCAATTTTCACCATTTCATTTCGTCCATATACTCCATCTTCATTCTATTTATCTTAAAACCTCTTGATTTCAAGGTTGATCTCCATAATTCTAACCTAGCGTTAATCTCTATTTTTGTCTCATCCACCAAAACACAATCACCAGTCAATAGCATACACCACAGACCTCATCTTGAATGTTCCTGGTTAACTCATCCATGATAAGTGAGATAAATAGAGGCTTAAAGTTGATCCTTGATGTAACCCCAATCTTAATTAGGAACATATCCACATATTTACTTGACACCCTTTTTGTCTCTAGTATATGTCAGATTAACTCTCTAGGGACTCTATCATAGGTTTTTTCTAGGTCAAAAAGACCATATGAAGATCTTTCTTACAAAATCTAAATCCGTCCATAAGCCTCTTGAGTAAGTAAATAGCTTCTATTGTGAATCTACCTAGCATAAAACCAAATTGGTTCTCCAAGATAAGTAGTTTCTAATGACACAAACAAGTAAAGCAATAATAATAATTAAAATAAAAACCCACAGAAAAGCAATAATAACCATCTGATTGGCATACTTCTATTCTGAACCATCCATTTTTTTATTTTTTTTTGGGAGAGGTGGGGGAGATGAACAACAAATTTCAGGTCAAATTGTATAATATTATCCTAACCCAGATGCTTACCATATGTTCATACATGTTTACACTTATACTACTTTGGACTAGATGGGATGAGAGGACATTGAAATTCCAAATCAATCTCGGAATCAAATCAATGATCAACAGAACCCACAAATGTCCCCTATCAATATAAAAAGAGTGATGTATTTTGGGCTCATGCCAACAAATAGAACAGTATATGCCAGTGCCTCTAGACAGCTGATGCCTGGATTTGATATCACGTCCAATGATCACTTATGATTGGACAAGTAGTAGATGGAACAAGATTCCAAATTGTTCAAGCTGATCCCTGACCTGATACACAGAAAAAGACATTGAATTGCTGATTCAAGCAATTCAACCAAACCAATCAAAAAGGCCATTAAGCTGCTGCAGAACAGCTGACAATTAAACCTTTTCAATGTGTTCATCATGTTTCTGACATTTGATGTTATCTAATTGACCAAGCAAGACTTCCAATATGACCGGTTGGCATGACTGCCCCACTGACTGTTTCTAGACCTCAAACATTGATATCACTCATCCATATTCACAGTATTGCAAACAACATAACCCATCACCCAGGTGCCGTAAATCTTTAATGTTAAAGGCTCCATTTTATATGCTCAGCTTCTAGAGACCAATCTGATCTCTTTTCATCTTTCCAAATTGTAGAAAACAAGAAACTAATGACAAGAAGAGATGATGTTGTCTTTAAATGTTCAATGTTCTGACAACATTTTAGAACAGAATGTTTAGGTCAGAAAACAACAGAAACTTTTTCTTTCTTTCCTTTTCTTTTTTGCAAATTTTATCAGGTTAGAACAAAAATGGATACATCTTCTGACAGCTGGGGCACAGAGCATTTTCTAATTGAGCAGTGAAGGAAGACCCAACAACAGATATGTGTTAGCAACAAAATGAGACGAATATAAAAGCTTTAACTGGCATGTGGGAGGATACCTCTGGCAGTTTCTTTCGGAATAGCACATCCAACCTTGCATCAAGGGTGTTCTCGCAAACAATCTTTCCATCTCTAGAAGCTAATACAACTCCTCCAGAGCTAAATCATCAGGCAAATTATTTTGAATCAGAATCATGATTATGTTGGCATACAAACTACAAATCATTCATAAGTCTCAGAATTGCAAAGCTCAAGAGAAACCAATAGATCATAAAAGGTATATCTCTTTCCAAATCATCCAAGCATGTAAACCACATGTTGGTTATACTTTAACTGATAAAATAAATTACTTCCACATCCAATCTAAGAGTGAAAAAGCTCAACCGATGAGACAACAAAATTACTATCCAACTGATCCTGAGAGGTTATATGATGATTGTCAGCCTCAGATCCATCAAACTCAATGGATCCTATCCCATATGGTACACATATTTTTCCATTCAAATCATGGATGCCTTTCGGATGGGACCCAGCTGAGGAAAATCATTTAAAAAAAAAGAAGCCCCAACTTGGGGTGTGATATGATAACACTCAAGGAATCTACCAACAAACCATGTGCAGCTCTGGAACAAGAAAGATTCGAAGAGCTAACAGAGAAGTCTCAACTTTTCAAATGGAAGATGAATTTTGGAGTTAAACAGTATGGTAAATATAGAAGATATGAAGAGGGAAAAAAGGGGGGGGGGGGAGTGATGGGGGAAGAGGTTCACATATTGTGAAATAGAATTCAGAAGCATCCACTCCAAACTGATTAAGTATTATGAATCCAACAGGTGGCACAACAATTTAAGGCTGGGTTAAAATCTATGAGTGCAGCAGTGAACAGGGTAATGTAGACTAGGATAGGGGTCTAACCAAATCTCAGCTTCAGGATCTTTTAATCTAAGAACAACCATAACCAACCCAACAATATAACAGAAAATCAAAATAATATAAGATAGTTTAGCAGGCTATCGACTTCAATATGGCAGCACTAATGAGGTCAAACCAGCAGCAACCTTTTAGAACTAAACCAGGGACTGAAAGTAGTTCAATTGGATTTACAAACAACTATAATCCATGAACCAAAGTCTAACACAACAGCAAGAGTCAAACCAGTCCAATCGATCTCAGTTTCAGAAATTCTGTAACTGAATAAACAGCAGGGCATATAGGACTGAAATCATCAACTAATGAAGTCAAATCAGTGAGGAATAGTATCAGCAACAAATTAGCAACACCCAATAGAAATCGATTCGCAAATCTGAGCAGAAATTAGGATCGGCCAGAATAAGGAGAAATCCCTTGGTTTGACTTCACGCCGCTAAGAGTCAATTGGATCAAACACTCGATCAAACAAATGAGGTCATAACTGCAGATTCCTTGGTTTGATGAGCCTCAAATTAAGGTTGAGTTCCCCTCTATATGATCTTAACACTCGATCAAAAACAGAGAGCCATCGGATGGCTGGATCTTCAGAACAGTAAAGGGGCAGCAGGAGAGAAACTTGAGATTTCCAGAACCAGAAATCAAAAGCAGTTCAGATCCCTTACCTGGTTTGAAGAACCTTGCAATTAACTTTGAAAAGAAAGAAATAATAGTTGAAGAGACCTCTTGGACTTCACGTCGCTAAGAGTCAATTGGATCAAACACCAATTCCTTTAGCCTTGATCATACACAAGACAACTCTTCATGAAGAAGACAATAGCAACAGCCATTATTTTTTTATCAAAATCATTCTAGTCCTTTAGGAGCCTCTTCTTCTTTATTTATAATGTTAATGGGGGAGGGAATTACAAAATAGAAGGTTCCTCAAAAGGAAACCAAATATTCTCCTAATACAATAGTTACTAAAAACTGAAATTAGAAACTAGTTGAAAAATGAAACTAACTACTAATAATTTGACTCCCAAAGAAACAAATATAACTCAAGCCCAGCTAAAAAGGAAACTAATGAAAATGGAAACTAACTAGTAATCCCGTATTCAATCTTAGAGCCCCCCTTTTAGACCCATAAAAGTGGTCTATTACACTCAAAACACATGAGATCAACGGCCTAACATATATGGAACCCAACTCTAGGCTTATTCCTAATAAAACAAGCCTATTTTGGTAATTAATCTGCATCACAGGGTTCATTGAAAATAGCATCCCTAAAGTCCAGGACCTTTCTTTCCCCACTCTTGGTTTCTTTCATAATTTTTCCAAATGCCAGAAAGAAAGTGATCAAAGCCATAGTATTTAAATACATAGGATCAACTCAAAATTGAACAGGCTTTAAAAAATTCATGATCGATCACAGTGCAGAAGCATGCTTTAGTTGATAGAAAATAGGAGATGTGTAAGCTTTTTTCTTTTTTTTCGATGGGAAGTAAGGTGAAGGCAGAATGTGTTCCCAGGTCTTGGCAATAACATGCCACAGACTTTCCCGGCTGAGCCAGTAGCACCTTCATAAATATTAAATAATTTTAAATAGTAATCTGTAACAATTTGTAATTTAGTATAGAACTGCAGAAACATGGAGCAAGAATTAACTTTTCCCTCTATTTATTTTGGGGTGCCCAAGTAGTTGGCTTAGCTAGCTCAGGTTCAACATATTTTTGGGCAGGCATGTATCTTGCAGAAGCCAAATCTTTGAAATCCATTATCTAACCTTTTCCAATTTACTTTCTTGGACCTCAAAACTTAAAGTTGATTATTTCACCCCATGCATCAAACTAAGGCCCCACCTTCTCCACGCCTACTAGTAAGTTTTGGTATGATAATGGGCTAGGATTGGAGTTGGTAACTAAAAAAAAGATCAATTTTAACGCCTGCACACCGGGAAATGTAATGCCTAGATAACCAGGCAGCCTAACGGAATCTAGGTGATGCCTAGGCAGGTGGTGGTGTTGTGCTGTTTATAAGGAAGATAAAAAGGTACAAGGATTTACACTCAAGTGTAAAAGCAGGCTATAGTATCCAATTCTATAATACAAGAGAGGGAACATTAGCAAACCTGAAAAATATAAACAGTTCCTCATTTCAAGTGTACGAAACACAAAAAGACATCACAAGCCCTGTTCGCTCATGAAAGCATAGAAAGGCATGAGTAAAATGAATATACGATTTCTTTTCTGACAAGGAGCAATTATTTATTAAAAAGAAAATAGTTGATACACAACCCCCTTACAATAATTTTTAATGTATCCATTAGTTCAGAACCTCTAGATCGGAATATTCAACCTACTAATTAACCCCATCTATTCATTTAAGATACACCTGTATAACTTGCCGGACATGCTATAAACCTGAGCCTGGTGCAACTTGCTCTGGTTAAGACAAGACCAACCTCGGCTCGTAGAGCAAAGCAAATGGTTGGACCATGCCATATTTGATTGAAATATCAAAGCAGTTTTGGATTTAAACTGATTACATATCCAAGGGTATGTAATAGCAACAGAAGAGGGTGACAAATATTTATAAGAAAATCCTATAGTCACAAAAGTTAGTGAATTGCCGTAAAATTATGAGAACACGATTTCTTACAATGTAGCACTCTTCAATGGATATGGGTGGATCCTCACGTGATTGAGGTCCTCACACCAATCTCACCAATTTAGTTTCAGCCCAATATGAGTATGTAAAAGGGGGCAAAAATATAGTTCAAAATTATAAGCATGAGATAACTTCCACAATGCAAAAATAGAGGTTAATGGCATTCTTTTTAACAGCTTTGTCTGAACTTTTAACTCGTACAGCATGATCATTTCAGTTTAAAATTTGATAAATAACACGGTGTCGAGTGTAGGGTCTCTATCACATGGATGCACATAGTTTGCTGGCGCGGCAATCGTGATAATGGTGGCGTTTCACTGATTTGTGCGACCCATATTAAGAAGAGTGCAGCAGGTCAAGATTATAAAAGATGTATATATCTGATCAAGAAATAATACAAAAACTGGAAGTGAAATTCTCCCAAGGATCTGTTCACCAGCTCCAGCTAAATTGAGATCTTTACCAGAAAGGTCCATGGGCCTGATGATGGGTAGGAGCAGGAGGCAAATAGACATGATTGTCAATGATAATTTCAGGTTCATGAACATTTGCTTTCTCTGCATACTCCAGCTTGGATGAGGGTAAAACATCTTCAACGAAATTCAGATCATCTTTCCGACAACGCAATAGGACAGCAGGCTCTTTCAGTCGGAGCAAACTCTGCAAGAGAAGAAAACTGTATTATTAACACTTGCATATTGAAGATTATGAAATAGTCCCCAGAACTCCAATTTTCCCATGCCTGAAATATTTATTACCCATTACATGGACATTTTTTCCAATTATATGAACACAGCATAAAAAATAGAAAAATAATTATTTACCAAAAAGAAAAACATTTTAAAACCAACAAAAAAAAATTGTGAGTTTTACAACAAAATAGAAAAACATTTTAACAGAGAGTTCAATTCAACCATTTTCTAATCACAAAATTGCAATTTTTTATGTCAATATGCTGTGTAGACTATACAAGGCAGTTAACTTCTGAAATTATTAACTAATTTTTTTATCAATATGAAGAAATTTTGATTAAAATACAAAAAGCAGAAGGAAAATTCAGGTTTATGTTTTCTTTGTAAAATCATAGAATCAAGATTTGGTAGTTCTAAGAGGGAAAACAAAGAATAAATCTTATTATTGAAGATTTTAATAATCTATATTTACTTTTTTTTGTCTTTATTTATATTTTACATATATATCGTTTATTTAAAAATTCAGAGTTTTTTACCCCCCTGATGCAGATCTGAAGACCTACATCCGTAAGAAGAAGGCCAACAAGAGTAACTAGCATGTGGCCTTACCTTGTTGATGCTTATTAATTTTCATACTTAGTTTTTATTTTATGTTTTATGTCTTAGTTTAGTTCCAATTGAACCATGGTCCATGTGGGTCCAATATCGGTTCAATTTAAGTGGTTAGAAATTACTTTTACTTTTTACTTTTCTAAATGGGGGGATCAATTCACTTTTGTAAGTGATGATGGGTGAAGACTTTTTCACCTTTGGTAGTTGGGGGATGAAGACTGTATTTGGGGGATGAAGACTTTTCCATTGCAACTTTAAGAGGTAGAGGATTTTTCCACTTTTGGTAGTTGGTAGGTGAAGGCTTTTTCAACTTTAGTAGTTGAAAGGTGAAGACTTTCCTACCTCAACTTTAATAAGTGGAGACTTTCTACTATTGTTAGTTGGAAGTTGGGTATGTAATGTTTTGTTGAATTGGTCCTATAAATAGGGATCAATTGTAAGCATTCAAGGACAACTCAGAATTTGAAAACAAAGTTTGTTTATGCAACTCTCTTCTTGTGTTTGATCAAGAAATCCCTTGTGTTTGATCAAGGTAGGTTGGTGTTTGATCCAGTCGATCCACCTTGCGATGTGAAGCCCGGGTGTTATTTTATTGTTTATTGTTCCATCATTTTCATCTTTCAACAAATTTTAGCAATATCCTATTCTCCATATCTAGAATTCTCTATTCTCTGATAAAAGATCCTACCCTGGTACTGTTTTGAGCTTCCTCGATTTCAATATTACATCAATTGGTATCAGAGGATGGCAGAGAATGAGTCACAGTGGCTGCCGCCTCCACCTGATCCAATGGCAAAAGTCATTGAAATGTTTCAACAACTCTCTGCTGATCAAAAAGCTATTAGTGAGAGGTTACTGCGACTTGAGAACCAAAGTGTTACTCCAATACAAGACAGCAATGTACCATTCGAGAGGGAGGACAAGTATCAACTATAATCTGTTGTGCATCGTCAACATAGGAGAAGTGCTGAAAGGGCACAACAAAGAACCCCTATAGCACCACCTACCTTCGAGGAGCATGTAAGATCTTATTTCAATGGTGATCTTGAAGCACCCCGTTGACGTACTGATGATTCACAAAAAGTCAAGCTTGAATTAAAGGAGTTCAACGGAAAGCATAATCCACAGGTATTTTATGATTGGTTGGTTGCTTTAGATAACTATTTTGATTGGTATGAGTTATCTGAGTCACGTAAGAAGAGACTAACGCGTACTAAGCTAGTTGGCTCAGCCCGCGAATGGTGGAGAACTGAAGAAAGGGATCTAGAAGATCGTGGTAGAGCTCCCATTACTTGGGAAGAGATGAAAGAAGATCTTAGTGCCAAATACTTACCACGACACTTTAGATCACAACTGCAGGACAAGCTGAATACTCTTCGTCAAGGGAGTATGTCCGTTGCAGAGTATATGGAGCAGTTTGATTCACTCTATTCACGCACTAGCATCAGGGAGAATGAATTACAGGAACTTTCCCGCTTTCGTTTGGGTTTGAGATCTGATATAAATCGTACTATTGGCGTAGTAGATGTATCCAATGTCAGGGAATGCTTCGAGAAGGTAGTACATGCAGAGGAGTTACTCGCTCCTACGGGTAGAAGGTTTGGATATCAAGCTAGAGAGATCACAAAAAAAATTTCAGCAAAGAATCCTACTTCTTATCCTCCACGTACCACACCTTCTCCACTTGCTGATCACAAGGGGAAAGCACCTATGCCTAGCACTGCCACAGTGCAATGCTTTCATTGTCAGGAGAGGGGACATTATGCCAAAATTGTCCTACACGTCAAAAAGTAGCAATGATGGTTGACGCTGACGATAATTCCCATATCTTTCCAATCCCATTGGAAGAAGAAGACGAAAATGTTGATTATTATGATGGGGCTGAAGCAAATGAAGATGACTCCTATGGAATTCATGTGGTTTCTCGCATATTGGTGGTTGAAACCAAAGGCCAGGATTGGCGACGTACATGCATATTTTACAGCCGCATGCGTTCAGCTGATCGCACTGTACAGGTGATAGTTGACAGTGGCAGCTGCGTTAATGTTGTCTCTGAGTTGTTTGTGAAGAAAGCACATTTGAAGGTAGAGAAACACCCGCAGCGTTACAAAGTATCCCCACTGAATGGCAATACTTTGGAGGTCAATCAGCGATGTTCTGTTCCATTACAACTTTCTCAATATGAAGAAAAGGTATGGTGAGACCATGGATGTATGATAATGATGTTTTCCCTGGCGGAAAGAAGAATCAGTGCATATTTACCTTTAAAGGGCAGCGCACTATACTTGACCCTATCAATATATCAGAGGAGATGCGTAAGAGACAAACATTGAGGACTAACCAGAAAGCCACCACCGATACCAACAAGATGTTGGTCCTTCCACAGAAGAAGATCTTAGTTGTTCCACAAAAGCAGTTTGAGCGAACCAGCCATGATACAGGCATGATATTAGCCCTGGTTACTAGAGAGGTCACTCTACCACCAACAGTTCAGCTCACATGGCCTATTAGAGAGCTTCTAACAGACTTTTCCGATTTAGTACCTGATGAGCTACCTAATAAGCTCCCTCCCATGCGCGATATTCAGCATGCTATTGACTTGGTACCTGGTTCTATGCTTCCCAACCTTCCAGCTTACCGTCTTAGTCCTACAGAACACACTGAGCTCAAAAGGCAAGTTGATGAACTACTACAGAAGGGGTTTATCGTTGAGAGCCTTAGTCCTTGTGCTGTACCAGCATTACTTACTCCAAAAAAGGATGGCTCATGGCGCATGTGTGTCAACAGCAGAGCAATCAACAAAATAACGGTTAAGTATAGGTTTCCCATACCACGACTTGATGATATGCTAGACATGTTGTCCGGTGCAGAGGTCTTTTCAAAATTGGACCTTCAAAGTGGCTACCATCAAATTCGTATTCGGCCAGGAGACGAATGGAAGACCGCCTTCAAGACCAAGGATGGACTGTTCGAGTGGAAGGTCATGCCCTTTGGTGTGACGAATGCACCTAGTACATTCATGTGAGTTATGATACAGGTACTTCGTCCATTTATTGGTCGATTTTTGGTTGTATACTTTGATGATATCTTAGTTTACAGCAAGCATCCAGATGATCACATCGACCATTTGAAGCAAGTCTTGAGGGTGCTCCGTATGGAGAAGCTATACATTAATCTCAAGAAGTGTTCCTTTATGTTGTCCAAGGTTGTATTCCTTGGTTTTATTGTCTCATCCAAGGGGGTTGAAACTGATCCTGAGAAGATCAAGAGCATCACCAACTGGCCTACCCTGAAGACAATCACTGAAGTCCGTAGCTTCCACGGTGCCTCATTTTACAGGAGATTCATTTGAAATTTTAGTGCAGTCATGGCACCTATTACCGAATGTATGAAGCAAAGTAAAGGCAAGTTTGAGTGGACAACAGTGGCGACAAAAGCCCTCCATCTTATCAAGAAGAAGATGACGGAGGCCCCGGTATTACGCCTGCCAGATTTTGATCGTGTAGTTGAGGTGGCAACTGATGCTTCGCATATTGGGTTGGGAGGTGTGCTGATACAAGAAGGGCACCCTATCGCTTTCTATAGCGAGAAACTCAACGATGCCAAGCAATGCTACTTGACTTACGATTTGGAGTTCTATGCTGTCATCCAAGTGTTACGCCACTGGAGACACTATCTTATTGGTAAGGAATTTATTCTTTACACCAATCATGAAGCACTCAAACATCTCCATTCTCATAAGTCAATCAGTCAGAAGCATGCAAAGTGGGTTGCTTACCTACAAGAGTTCGTCTTTGCGATGAAATACAAGGCTGGTAAAGAGAACACGGTGGCTGATGCTTTAAGCCAAAAAGTTCTCACTATCAATTCTTTTTCAGCTCATGCCGTTAGTATTGATCAAATACGAGATGAGCACGCGTCTGATAAGGATTTCAGAGTCCTATATGCAGAGTTACAGCAAGGTGAGCAACACCCTAAATATTCTATCCATAATGGTTATTTGTTCTTCGGAACACGATTATGCATTCCAGACTCCTCCCTACGACATCACATCATAAGGGAGTTATACGGAGGAGGTTTGGGAGGCCACTTTGGCAAGGACAAGACCATCATACAGGTGATTGATCGGTACTACTGGCCACACATTGCAAAAGACGTAGATCATGTCATCAAAAGGTATTGAGTCTGTCAACTTGCCAAGGGAACCAAGCAGAATACAGGCCTCTACTCCCCACTACCGGTTCCTCATGCACCTTGGCTCGACATTAGTATGGACTTTGTACTTGGGCTGCCACCTACAAGAGAACGGTACGATTCCATCATGGTTGTAGTAGATCGCTTCTCTAAGATGGCTCACTTTTTGCCATGTCGAAAGACCTTTGATGCCTATCTTATTGCAAAGCTCTTCTTTAAAGAGGTTGTTCGACTGCATGGGCTGCCAAGTACTATTGTCTCTGATCGTGACGTCAAGTTTATGAGCTATTTATGGAATACATTGTGGCGGAAAACTAACACAAAGCTACAGTTTTCAACTGCATTCCATCCACAAACTGACGGTCAGACGGAGGTTGTTAATAGAAGTTTGGGGAACTTGTTGAGGTGCTTAGTCCGAGATTATGAGAAGACATGGCCAGCAACCCTTGACATAGCTGAGTTTGCCTACAATAGCTCAGTGAACAGGACAACGAGGCGCACACCATTCGAGATATTACTTGGAATTCAGCCGCAACGCCCAATTGATCTTATTCCACTCCCACCCCAGGCTCGAATCAGCCTTGAAGCTGATGAATTCTTGTGGCACATCATAGAGGTGCATGCAAACGTGCGATGACGTATTGCCTTAAGTAATGATGTCTACAAGACTACAGTTGATCGTCATCGACGTTATGTGGAGTTTAAACCAGGAGACATGGTTATGGTTCGCATAAATCCTGAGAGGTTCCAACCTGGTGTTAACACAAAGCTCCATCCAAAGAAGATGGGTCCCTATAAGGTGCTGAAACGTGTAGGACCAAATGCTTATGTGCTCAAATTACCTGAGGAAATAACCATAAGCGATGTCTTCAATGTAGCTGACCTACATCTTTATGTGGGACATCATTCAGATGATGGTGACCTGGAACAAATGCTAAGGCTGCCCCAACTAACACCACCTCTTGAAGATGTTATTGAAGAGGTTTTGGATGATACTTACAAAACCACTCGTCGTGGCACTGGTTATCACACTTTTCTTGTCAAATGGAAGGGACGACCACGGACTGATTGCACTTGGATTCATGCTGATGACTTCAAGCGACTCAATCCTGACTTATATGAGCATTACATGTCTTTCACCCATTCGTCGGAGACGAATGTTTTCAAGTTGGGAGGAGCTGATGCAGATCTGAAGACCTACATCCGTAGGAAGAAGGCCAATAAGAGTAAGTAGCATGTGGCCTTACCTTGTTGATGCTTATTAATTTTCATACTTAGTTTTTATTTCATGTTTTATGTCTTAGTTTAGTTCCAATTGAACCATGGTCCATGTTGGTCCAATATCGGTTCAATTTAAGTGATTAGAAATTAATTTTACTTTTACTTTTTACCTTTCTAAATGGGGGGATCAATTCACTTTTGTAAGTGATGATGGGTGAAGACTTTTCCACCTTTGGTAGTTGGGGGATGAAGATTTTTCCATTGCAACTTTAAGATTTGAGGATTTTTTCACTTTTGGTAGTTGGTAGGTGAAGGCTTTTTCAACTTTAGTAGTTGAAAGGTGAAGACTTTCTTACCTCAACTTTAATAAGTGGAGACTTTCTACTATTGTTAGTTGGAAGTTGGGTATGTAATGTTTTGTTGAATTGGTCCTATAAATAGGGATCAATTGTAAGCATTCAAGGACAACTCAAAATTTGAAAACAAAGTTTACTTATGCAACTTGCAACTCTCTTCTTGTGTTTGATCAAGAATCTCTTGTGTTTGATCAAGAAATCCCTTGTGTTTGATCAAGGTAGGTTGGTGTTTGATCTAGTCGATCCACCTTGCGGTGTGAAGCCCGAGTGTTATTTTATTGTTTATTGTTCCATCATTTTCATCTTTCAACAAATTTTAGCAATATCCTATTCTCCATATCTAGAATTCCCTATTCTCTGAGAAAAGATCCTACCCTGGTACTGTTTTGAACTTCCTCAATTTCAGTATTACATCACCCCCCTTTTCTTCTCTCAGTGATTGACATCAGAAAAGAGAAATCTTAAATCCTTGGGGAAGCCTTCTTGGCAACATATAAGCAAGATTTCTCTCCCATGTTTATATTTTCAAATAACCGCATCACAAATTCCAATTCCCATTTCTTCTATTCAACTTCCCCCCCCCCCCCAAAAAAAAATAGGCAATAAGTCTATGAATGTGTGTTTCGGGTGGAAGCAGTGGGTTAATAAAGCAATTTGGATGAAGTATTGGAAATGGGTTCCTACAATTCCCAGAAAAATAACTTATACATATATGTAACACCAAATCTCCAAGGTGTTTGCTGACCTGAACAATAAGGTCTTTCAGAAGATTCTTGTATACATGATCGCTATGGCTCACACGCAAGAGCTCCTTCGATGCTGCCTCCTTCATGGAGTTAATTAAGTCATCCTGTGCTTGAAGAACTTTGATACGAGAAGCATTGAGCTGCATAGAGTATTCACTGCATGAAACCAATTTGAAGAGACAAAATTGATAAATACATAGAAGATCATCAGTCTAAACATGCCAATATATCAGTGTAAAGACAAAGATTTGTACCTTTTTAGCATAATCCCATTCTCTACTACATTGTGGATTAACAAATATTTAATTCATTCTCTATATCTTTTACTAATCTAAGATCTAACTGATCTCAATCGCTTATACTTGCATAAACCAACCAGGCAGCCTGGATTAAAGTTTAAATTTAATTCATTCTCTGTATCTTTTACTAATCTTTAAGAAATCTAATTGATCAATCATTTTATATTTGCAGAAACCAACCCAGCTTCCAGCTGGATCAAAATTCTCATTGCACTACAAATTACAAGAAAATGAGAAGATAAAGTACATGGATCAAGTATATAATATGACGGAAGAATAGCTGTAAGCAATATCATACTTGATAAGATTAAGTCAGGAACAGAAAAGGATAGCAAATTTGATCCATCTTGAAAGCTACTTCATAAATTAGCAGTTTCGTTTAGTTTTTGGAATTAATCAAAGATACAACCAACAGAGAGCATAGGTCTTATAAGTTTCAAAGCATTCCATACAAATAGTGACAGCCCAGATTAAAATGAACCAGTTTAAAATTATATCCCAAAATAGAACAAACATAGTCACGCCTCAAAATTAATCACAGTTATAGATTTACAGAGGTTAACCTGCCTCTGCATAATATCAGTTTAGCATATAGTCAGAAATCTATGATCGTAGTCTGGAAGTAACTCAACTAAATTGATCTGAAGATCCCTCTTATGCTAGGAAATTAAACTTTCACTTGAATCAACTATTTGAATTCAGCTTTAAGGAACAAAGTGTTACAGAACATATGACACCAAATCGAGAGAGTTAAGGACTTACATTTTCTTCCGAACTTCCACTTGCTTCTGTTTTCGCTCATACTCCTGTCTGATCTTCCTTTTTTCAGCTTCAACTAATTGCAACTTCTCGATGTTGAATTCCTGCAGCAAAAAACACTCGTTACTGCATATATCCTGGTCTATACAATTTGCTGAGGTAGGGTCAAGAAATCGACAAGGAAAGAGTTGATATCAATGAACAATAGCATTAAAACAAGACCAGTGTATGTGAATCTTCAGATCCGTAATGAAGAAAAATATTATCGAAATTCAAAAAAAAAATCGCTTCAAATTCCTAATTTACAGTAAGAATCAAACTATATAAATTATTGGCATACTTCTTCGGCGGAGACGGTGATCTCGTTGGCCTTCTCTTCCGCTTCTTGGCGGATGAATCTCACCATCTGCTGGATCTGCTTTGATACATCTGTGTCATTCATCTTCGGATCAGAACAGGGGAAAACCTATGGAACGGAGCCGAATTTCCTTCACCTGTAATAGGAGGTCTTGACTCCGACCAGGTAAGGATAGAGAGGAAAAGCTAAATAAAATTGCAGAGAGAGAAAGGGGCAGCTTATCATAGATTCATAGTTAATGGCAGCTCCGCAAGACGGCAAGAACAGTAAATCTGCATGCGGGTTATCTACGCCTGCGATCCGTTATACATCAAGTAGTTCTTAAATTCGGATTCGGGAATTATTGAATTAATTCATTTTATTAATTCAATGATTCGATCAAAATATCGATAAAAATATAAAGATAATAAAATTCGAGTTCGGATTCAAATTCATGACTTATTCGTTCTTAAAAAAAAGTGGACAAAAAATTCGGATGTCATTTTTAATATTTACAATACTTATTTCATATTATCGATCAATTATCATATGTGCATAACATACAAATTATATAAAAATTAAAATTTTAAATTTTAAATATAAAATATTATATGTAGTTCCCCTTTTTTTTTTTTTCATATTCATTTTCTATTACTCAAATAATTGAATCAGACAAAGAGAGACTGAGAGGGGGGACTGAGCACAAATTCAGTTAGACCCACGTCACCTTCCATGCATTTTGTAGAAGTATGAGAGATTACCTTAGGAAAAATAAGCTTTGTCGGTTTCTGTTAAAAAAGAATAAAAGTAACATTAGGATAATAAATGCATAATAATCACACTATTTTCTAAAGATTTATTGACTTATTCAAAATAATTTTTATTTTTTTTTTACATTGGATAAAATTTGGTTTGGCCGAATTATTCGTAAATTTTAAAAAAGTCTATAAAATTTGAGAATTTTTTATTTGTTTCGGATTCAAACTAAATTATTCGTAAAATTTGATAAAATTCTCTTTGGTCGAATTATTCGTCAATAATTCAGAGAATTTAATAACTAGCTTATAAGTCGAGTTAGAAACCAGGACTAGGGATTCGGGTTTTCAAAACCCAAATTCCGGATACTAAATCCCCCACAGATTGTTCCCATAAATTAATGGCCTTCCTACCATAAGATAACATGACATAACCTCACAATTCATGATTTTAGGTATCGATATCGGATTAATATGTATCATACCAATATCGGTTTATATCTATTGCTTCGAATGGTGTTGCCTTCATAAAAAACCCATATCATATCCTTATTTATATTTTTATCCTCGTATTGTGTAAGTGGTCCATATCATATTGATCATACGACTACATTGATACCTAAAAGCGTGTTGCAAATAAATCAGGGGAGGCTTACCTAAACAATCTATCATTTTCCAGCTATAATGTGATGGCTTGTCTCTATGACTCAAGGTAGTAGTTGTTAAATTGTGTGACCTACCTCAATCATATAAATCCATCTATTTTATTTTTTTAAATCATATAATAAATTGGCAAATCAATAGATGGTAATTTTGGTGATTCATAGTTGTAGGAATTTTTATTTTTTTTTAACTAAGGTGTCCGGGTCAGCTTACGCGCACTTCGACTAATCTTCAGGATAAGAAAATGCACACACACACACATACACACACTCACACAATGCATACTACAGGGTTTGATCCCACGATCCTAGTGTTTGTTGTTAGATAGGTAGCCATTAATGTGAATAAATCATTTGTTAAAAGGAGTGTATGAATGACACATCTATAGGTGTATTTAAAAACTGATACATTATTTTAAAAGGTTATTTTAATTATCCATTGTCTTATTTCCAAAAGTTATATAGATAGATGAATAAAAAACTTTAAATAGTTTGAAAGTAATAAATCATTATGTCATTATCAAAATATGCCATTATTTTACCTAAAAAAATGTCATTATTATGCATATTTTTCAAATATATATGTGAAAATTACACTATTATTTTCACTGGGGGAAAAAATTATATATCATATAAAAGGGCAAAAATATAAAGTTATAAATTATCTCCACCTTGAGGGTTGTCACTAATTCCTCTATCAAATATCAAAGTCAAATGTCAATAGCCCTTTTGCATAAGTGGCTTGCGCTATGAGTGTGGTTGGAAAGGTCTTGGGTTTGAGTTTTGCTCTGACAATGGCAGGTTTTTTTGGGGATTTCTTTTCATCCTGCTTGCCCACAAATCTTTTTGATCCCCAGAATCTCACAATCCATAATAATATGGATCAATTGATAATACCGATCCATGGTGATGCTTGAAACCATGGTGGGCACAAAATTTGTGTGTGAATATTTTTATAACTATTTCGAAGAGAAAAAAAAAAAAAAGTGTACTTAGTGCACGAGGTTTCCGCCACTACAAAGTCTTGAATTGGTTATAGACTCTTAATGTATGCAGTCTTACACCCGCTTTGTGCAGAGGTTGTATCCTAACTCGAACCATTGGGCACTTTATGACTATTTAAGAAAAAACTTCCTAAATGAAATTAACAAGTAAAATCTATTGCTAAATTGCTCATTTTTATGTATTTGTTATCAAATAAATGTGAAGGAAAGAACCCATTTTCTTGTCCACCTTATTTGTGTCATTTTTTTTTGGGTAAAGAGTCTAAAGACCTTATTTATTATTTTTTATTTTTTTGGTGAAAGTAAAGACCTTATTTGTGCCCCACTGAAAGTGTAATATGGTGATTTCAACTATTAGGTATATAAGAAATGGTTTTTGTATTGATTTATCAAATTGTATCAATTTTTTTAGGGTAGAAAAATTTCTCTCACTCACCTATATTTATCTCCTATGTACTTAAATTCATCTACCCCAAAAAATAAGCAAACTACTACCTTTCCTCCTCCATTGTCAAGTCACAAAAAAAAAAAAAAAAAAAAAAACTCTCATGATTCAATTGTTCTATTTTTTTCATTTTTTATTAACTGAAATGGGACCCTCTTCTTTCTATATAAGCACATTTCATTACAATATTAAATAGTTGGGTATCCAACACGCCCATCCATCCAGCATTTGGTAGAACAACTCCCATCCACGAGTTCTCATCTCATCGAATAATTGTAAGGCTTTTCCTGATTCCCCAACTCTGATCCATTGCTTGAACATAATATCAAAGTCAGAAAGGGTTATATTGAAATGGAGATGCATCTTACTATGAAGCAAAGCATCGGCCATGGCAGCATGTGAAGGATGGGAATCTTTGGTTGGGACCTTGAGGATTGTTAAGTAGGTTAGATTGTCATCACTGAAGTCAACACGTTCTTCTATTCTGTTTTTTTGGATGGATGTAAATATCTTATCGAGTCATGTTAAATTCCTCATCTTGTGTTTACAAAGTACCACTTGAGCTGTTCGACTTTGTTTCCACTTAAGGGAAAGATGTTTTTCCAATTCATCGTCCAAAATTAGCTAGTCATCATCTTCTTCCATGGTAGGACTAATGTAAAGCAGCTGGTTTGGGAAGGGAGATGGTTGTTGGTTTGAGTTCACTGTATATATCAATATTGCAAATTTTTTTTAACCAAAGCGTTGGACTATGTTTATTTTATGGGGAAAAAAAAAGAAAAAAACCCTAGAAAGGGGTGATATATTAGGTTAGATTTCAGTTTCTAAAACCAAAATCAGAATTGATTCGAATTTAAGTGGTCAGTTTCGCTTTTAGTTTCAAATTGACACCTTGTATCGGTATACTGTAAACAGAATTAGAGGGAAAAGAAGTAAATTAATAAAAAAATAAATAAATATAGTTATATAACTATTTAAAACTCTTGTCATAATTTAATAATTAAATTTTGGGTAATTTACAGCGCCACCCCCTGGAGAATGCCAATATTATAAGAACACCCCCTCTCTTTCACCAAATTAGACTCAGACCCCCTACCGTCAGTCTCCATGAAGTAAGGATTTAAAATGACATTTTTACCCTTTTAATTAAAATAAATAATAAAACATATTGTACCTAAGTTACTTCGCACCGACCGTCCGCAACAGCAGCTGTCGGTGGTTCTAGCTTCTTCTCCGGTGGAGTCGCAGTGGTCTCAGTTGGCCGGAGTCCCGAGACTTACGTGGTGGCATTAAAGGTGAAGGCCCCTCCACCCCCGGCATGCACTAGCACGACAACGCCACTGCTCGATCCCTCTCGCCTTGCATCGATCGATCTGGTCACTGTGTTGGATGTCAGCGGAAGCATGACCCGTGCCAAATTGCAAATGCTGAAGCGTGCCATGCGGCTTGTGATATCATCGCTTGGCTCTTCTTATCGGCTCTCCATCATTGCCTTCTTGGCGTGCTCCAAGAGGTTGTTGCCGCTGAGAAGGATGACGGCTCAGGGCCAGCGCTCGACGCGGCGAATCATCGACCTGCTCGTCGCTGGGCAGGGTACCAGCGTTGGAGAAGCTCTGAGGAAAGCCGCTGAGGTGCTGGAAGATCGGTGGGAGAGAAATCCCGTGGCTAGTATCATGCTCCTATCGGATAGCCAGGACGAGCGTGTCTCTAGAGCGAATTCAGAGGATCAACGGTGTTCGAAACCCCAAGTGTCGTGGACAAGATTCTCTCTCTCTCTCTCTCTCTCACACACACACACAGAGAAGTCTGAACCGTGAGGCCAACTTGTGTGTTTTAAAAAAAAAAAGTCCAGAATGCCGAGCTTGTCAAGACCAAAGAACTCAGGTGGGATTTCACCGGAGAACTGGTTGCAACTTAAATTCAGAGATATTCCAGTGCCGCATGGATGAAATCTGCATATTTGGTGGAGTGAAACTGATTATCAATTGTGTCCAGACCAAAGAACTCAGGTATAAAAATTGAAGGTCTGCTACTGGTTGCCGCGAGCCTGTTGTCACCGTCCGTTGCTGATGCCGTTGTTGCCGGTGATGGAAACAAACATGCCCATGCCTTCATCGCCACCGTCGGCCTCTCCAACGATGCCACCATCATGGGTCACCTCCTCGCCGCAAGTTCCTGGAGGGGCTTATTACATAGACATTTTAGGTATTTTACGTTTAGTTTAGTAAGGGCGTTTTGGTATTTAAAATAAAATATAATAGTTGACATCAGCATATATAGTATATTCTTTAACGGATACTGACGGTAGGGGGTCTGAGTCTAATTTGGTGAAAGAGAGGGGGTGTTCCTATAATATTGGCATTCTCCAGGGGGTGGCGTTGTAAATTACCCTTAAATTTTTATTGATGCAATCATTATTTTGACAAAAAAAACTATTTGTCACTAACCCATGTGAGGAGAGAGAGAGAGAGAGTTTTTTGTGTGGGACTCTAGATATAAGATGATTTGATTCTAGAATTGAATTCACGAAACTACGATTTCGATATCAAGATTGGGATCAGTCTCGATCAATGCTGATCTGATAAAGATTCAAATCACAATCTAGTTTTTTTTTTTTATTATTCAAATATTATTAGGGACCCAAAGTAGTCCCTAGGATTTTATTAGAAAAACTCAAAAGAGGAAAATACAAATAGGAGGACTTAATCCGCCTTAGCCCTAATCAGAGCATAAAAATGCTCACCTTCACAATTAAAACTCGCCAAAAAATAAAAAGTTCAAATTCACCGAAAAAAAAAAAAAATCAAGAAAACTAGCATTACATATGAAACATTGGAAGACCAGCTCCTTCTTCATTTGTAATGCCAATATGATCCCTTTGAATAATTGAAAAATGGATTCTTTTTTTAATTTTATCACCGTTAGTTCATAGTAATATGCCGATGTATGATTGGCCTGAATTGGTATCGCCACCTCTTGATTTGGATATAAATCACCCAATTCAAGTGATTCAATATAGAATTAATAAAAATCAATTATGCCTAAAATTGATTCCAAAAGAGCGAGAGTGTAATCAAACGTAACCTAATTAATTCAAGACTATATTTTTTTTTTTTCTTTCTTTAAGGGAGGATGCATATTTTTCTTCTTCCAGAGCAAGCCCCTTACGCCTAGAGGCAGTGAGTGCGAAATAACCACTGCACCCCTGCACCCCTCCTCATTGATGCCGGAACAGGTGTTTTATTTGGCCTGCATAGTGGCACAGGGACCACGCTGCCAGACTGAAAACATTTTCTTTTATACGTATTCGAGATTATATCTTCCCCGTATGGGAAAAAGAAACTGGATCCTCCTAATTAATTCGAGATTAAAACTGACATCCTCTACAACTTTTTATTCCTGAATTGTCCCTTACCTTAGTTTATAAACACAAATCATGAATGTGATACTATGGTAATATAATAACTGATAAGGGTATTTTCGTACTTCAGCATAAATTTCCTAAAAACGTTCGTTATATGTTCATTGTACCTGTTTATGTTTTATTGAAATGGTCGGAAGAAGTTGAAACATCTCTTCTATCGACTCTATCGTCTCACCGTCTTCTCTCATTCTCTCTGTATCAGATTTTCAATCCGAAGTAATCTAGAGATCTCTTTTAAAAATTCGAAGCATTTGGATCGTTTCAGAGGTGAATGTGTACTTCATGAAGCTCTGTTAATTCCCAATCGTTTCCATTTTTTCAAACTGATTTAGAAGATGCAGAGCCGGGGATCGAGTAACCGGCTATCTGGTTTGGTTTTGCGATCTCCGATTTCGTCTCTAATGTTCTCGATGTTTGCAACAATAGCTTCACTTTATGTGGCAGCCCGGTGAGTTTATGAACTTTTTATCTCTCTCTCTCCCCCTGGTTTTTATTTTGAATATTTCGTTCAACCTTGGTTCCTCTGTTAGGGTCTATCGATAGTCGTAGCTATGATCTTATCAAATTTTGGATTTTTGGATTCTGATGCATGAGTTTGTGTGCAATTTACTGAAAATAGAATCCTATATATATGTTTTCTTCTATTTTTTTTAAAACTCAATCTACTAAAAATTGTTTTGAACGTGTTTGATAGACTATGGCAGGATGCAGAGAACAGAGTATACTTAATTAAAAAGCTTGATAGGGTAACTGGTCAGGTAAGATTGTTACCCTTGTTCTAGCAGTTTGTTTCTAGCAAATGTATTTATGCAACATGTATGTGTTTCATTTGATTGCAACTGTGTAGTGGGTCATCTGCTGGATAGTTTATACCATTAATCCCAAACCAAGTAGATAGTTCCAAACTTACGGTCTAGAACTTCCATACTGTCAGAAAAAAAAAAAAAAAAAGCTGTGGTCCTTTTATGAATAACCCATCAAATTGGACATTGCTGTGGTCTAGCTGAGGCGCTGTAATGTAGGAATGGATTTGACAACCAAACCAGTCCCAAAACTGCAGGAAATTATAAACCAGAGAACAACCAGATTTCCACCAAAATAACCAATTAAATCAGACCAACCGAACAAAGCAAACAGCAGCTATCGATCTCAAAAAACCCAGTAATTCTATGACTGAACAGTACCGGACGGGCAGAGATCAATCAAGGACTGATAACAGTTCAAAATAGTGTCAAACAATTGATAATTAATGATTCAGAATCTGAAAATCACAGCAGGAATCAACCCAGATCAATCAATCTCAGTTCAGTCCAAAACAGATCACTAAAAGACGAAAAAACAGAGATTTTATAGAACTTCCAAACGGCTGGTCAGAACCAGCCCTAACTTAGGCCGAGTTCTCCTTGGATGCTAGAAAAGCCTCGATCAAAACTGTAGCCCCAACAGAGAACTAAAACTGCTACAGGTTCTAGGAACCGATTGTGCAGAAAAAAGAGATTTTCTGGGCAGATTCAAAAAATAACATACCTGTCTTATGAACAGTAGCAGATCTATGAAACAAGCTTGAGAATAACTAAAAGAGCAATAAGAAGATACTTGTAGAACCCTCCTGGACTTCACGCCGCAAGGAGTCAATTGGATCAAACACCAATTCCTTCAGCCTTGATCAAACACAAGACAACTTTTCATGAAGAAGACAATAGCAACAACCATTATTTTTTTATCAAAATCATTCTAGGCCTTTAGGAGCCTCCTCTTCTTTATTTATAATGTTAATGGGGGAGGGAATTACAAAATAGAAGGTTCCTCAAAAAGGAAACCAAATATTCTCCTAATACAATAGTTACTAAAAACTGAAATTAGAAACTAGTTGAAAAAGGAAACTAACTACTAATGACTTGACTCAATTAATAACTTGATTCCTAAAGAAACAAATATAACTCAAATCAAGCCCAACTAAAAAGGAAACTAACTAGTAATCCCGTACTCAATCTTAAAGCCCTCCTTTTAGACCCATAAAAGTGGTCTATTACACTCAAAACACATGGGATCAACGGCCTAACATGTATGGAACCCAACCCTAGGCTTATTCCTAATAAAACAAGCCTATTTTGGTAATTAATCTGCATCACACTGTTTTTTTTTTTTTTTTTTTGCTTAAAGAGCCTGTTTGATTTCATTTTTTTTTTTTTGAGTCCTCGATGGAATAGTTTAAGCTGACTGAGTGGTGTTCAATTTTCAGGGGCAGTCAGCTATATCAGTTGATGATACATTGAAAATCATTAATTGCAAGTAAGTTGACTATAGGTTCTGTCTCTGCTGTCTAGTTTGGGGTCAGTATTGTATTCACAAAATTTATGCAAAACCTCCATCTTTTTCCTTAGCTGGTTAATTTGGAGATGTTATTCTATTTATAAACTTCTTAGAGGTTTTGAATTGTTTAAGGATCTTTTACTTTGTCAGGGAACAGCAGAAGAAGTTATATGCCCTTGAAATGGAACTGGCTGCAGCCAGACAGGAAGGTTTTGTTTCAAAGTATGTATCAGAGAGAAATGGGACTCACTCTAAGAGAAGGTTGTTAGCTGTGATAGGAATAGCTACAAGGTTTGGCCGCAAGAATAATAGAGATGCTATCCGGAGGGCATGGATGCGCACCGGTAGTATAACTCCCCTTTGTGAACTTTTTTAGTTATTTTTCATTATGGTACAATGATATTTTGGTTTGCATAGTTGCCAGAATTTTCTTTTAGACATGACACATGGGTGGGTTGGGGGCCAAGTGGCCAGCACAAACCCTGACCCCTAACCCAACTGAAATTGCAGTCTTGAAACTTTTACCGAAGTTGAGTCTTAGCTGGGTTAGCTTGTTTTCAAATAAACTTTACACCTGGTCCTGTTTTGGCTTCAAATCGACTTTATGATATGAAAAATTGTTAATATGTAGTATGTAGTTCAAATCATGGTGATAACTAAATCGGGCCCAGGCAAGGAAGGTTTGGAAAATCCAACTGAAACCACAAAATCCAAACAAAAACTTGGGTTAGATAGGTTGGATGGATTTGCTTTGTGCCCAACCAAGATCGTATCCCTGCATGTTGCCTAGGGCTGCATGTGTCCTCATTTTGGATGAAGTTTCCTCATCCTACGCAGTTTCATTGTGTTACTTGTAACTATGTTTGCTCCTCATATTCAATCTATGTTTACATAAGTCTTCTTTTTAAAATTATGCATATCATGCACCAAACAATATCATGCAACAACAACAACATAGCCTTATCCCAACTAAATGGGGTCGGCCACATGGATCTTGGTTCGCCAATGAGCTCTATTCGAAGTCCTACATGGTATGAAGCCTAAGTTATACATGTCTTTCCTCACTGCTTCTCCTATGGTTATCATGCACCAAATTACACTAGCTTATATGATGTTGCGTACTGACATGCCTGGTCTTTGTTTGGTACCACTCAATCTCTACATTCATAGAAAGAAGTTTCCGTAACTAATTATTGACGTTCTAAGAAATTGCTTATAAAGACTCTTTATTAGTCTTGATCCTAATAAAACTCTTAAGAGTTAGAAATCTTAATAGACTGACACTTAATATTTTCATGAAAATTTTCCTATATAACTTTGGATTTGCAAGGTCTAGGCATTGCTTTTAACACTAAAGCCTAATCAAACGACAAGTTTGGACCACCCAATAGGGACTAAAATGGTATAGGAATAGAAAATTATTTTTTAGAATTACAACAAACTCAATGAAGTCTTTTCCCAACTTTTTTATTTTTAAAGTTCACAAACTTAATAATTTGATGGCTTTCAGCATAGTTTCTATGATAGTTTCATAAGATCTTTCTTTTTTGGCTTTTATCCAATCCACCTTTCAACTCCCTGCCCACTATAAGAATTTAGGAATCGTAAACCAATCGGCTCCATCTGAGGTGATATTTGGAACAAGACCTAGAAAATGCATGTCATTCCTCACTACTTCTCCTATGATCATTTTAGGCCTGCCCCTAGCTTTTTTAGCTCCTTCAAATCGGAATCATACCACTCCTCACTGGGGCATCCATAGGCCTCCATTGGACATGGCCATACCACCTCAAACAACTTTCTCAGAACTTCTCATTGATTGGAGCAACTCACAAATTGGATCTAATATGTTCATTCCTTAATCTTTCCCAGTTTTGTCGCATATTCATCTTAACATCCTCATTTCTGCTACACATAACTTTTCTATATGAAACTTTTTAACTGCCCAACATTCTTCTCCATACATCATAGCCAGTTGTACAACAATCTTATAGATTTTCCTTCAAGCTTTAAAGGGATACATTGGTCACTCAACACTCTGGACACACCTCTCCACTTCATCCATCCCAATTTAATTTTCTGTAAAACATCATTCTTTATGTCACCTTCTTTATTTATGGTTGACCTTAGATATCTAAAAGAGTCATTTTGCGGTCTCTCCCTCTCTTTAATTTTTACTATGTCATTATCCATCATTGTGTGACTAAAATTACACATCATATGCTCTGTTTTTTGATCTACTAATCTTAAAACGTCTTGTTTCCAAGGTTGGTAGCCATAGCTCTAACTTAGCTGTAATCCCTTTTGTCTCATCCTCCAAAATGATATCATCGGCGAAGAACATATACCACGAGACTTTGTCTTGGATGCTCTTGGTTAAATCATCTATGCTAAGCGCAAACAGCTAAGGGCTTAAGGCTGATCCCTGATGTAACCCAATCGTAATTGAGAATTCATTACCTTGACCTCCCATAGATCTCACACTAGTCACGATGCCCTCATACATATCTTTAATTATATCCACACATTTACTCGAGACCCCTCTCTTCATTAGAACACGTTGAATTAAATCTCTTGGGACTCTGTCATAGGCTTTTTCTAGGCCAATAAAAAGACCATATGGAGATCCTTTTTCCTGGCTCTACATCTTTCCATGAGCCTCCTCAATGGGTAAAGAGTTTATGTCGTGGATCTACCCGGCATAAAACCAAATTGGTTCTTAGAGATATCTCTTCTAGTCTTCTCAGCCGGGCTTCAATCACCTTCGCCCATTATTTCATAGTATGACTATTGGTTTTATGCTTCTATAATTATTGCAATTTTGAATATCATCTTTATTTTTGTAGATCGGAACTACAATGTTTCTCCTCCATTCGTCTAGGATTTCCTTGTGATCATAATCTTGTTAAATAGATTGGTTAACCAAAATAACCCACATACTCCTAGGCTCTTCCACATTTTTGGTAGGACCTCCATACATTATAAAAATATCTATCTCTTGATCTCAGAAGCATTTAACTAGCTCTATTCATGGTCATTTGTTTTGAGATTACTAAGCCTTAAACATACTAGTACTGCAGGTACTGCCTTGAAAAAAATGGAAGATGAGAAGGGAATTGTTGTTCGATTTGTAATAGGGAGAAGGTTGATTTTCTTTCTACTAGAAGAATTTTCTATATTATTGGTTAGTTCTCTGCTTTTTACTAAGTGTAAATATAAACTTGCAGTGCAAATCGTGGAGACAGTTTGGACAGGGATATTGACAATGAAAATAGGCGGACCAGTGACTTTGTTGTTCTGGTATGTTGAAATAACTAGGAAGGAAATGCTTATGGCGCTCTGTTTTCAAAGTCTCAGTTTGTTGAGCAGCTTGATGTTTTTGTATGTCATTCAATTTTGGACTGAACTCAAGTTGGACTGTTGGAAGAGTTAAATGACTCTTAAGCAGGGGATACTTTAAAAAACTAGATCAACACATGGTTACTTTTGGAATCATTTTCTTACTTTCCCTCTTCTTTGATATTTTCTTGAAGAAAATCTTTCTAAAATAGTGAAAATTTAAATTTTGGACTTGGGAATAAATTGAAAAGGAAAAATTTGAGTGTAATTTGATTTGCGATTTCAGAAAAGTGGTCAAATTTAGGTGAAGTAGAAGATACAGAATAAAGCAAAAAATCGGGGATGGATGAATTTGGGTATTAAATGTTTAAATTTAAAAAATTCAAGACCAAAAAACTGTCCCATTTTTATTTTTATTGAGGTTGTAAAGATCCAAAAATTTTTAGCAGAATTATTCATGAAATTTGTTTTTTGAGAGTCATAATTTTTTGGACCTGATTATTTATTTCCCAAATTCTTTGTGAATATTCATGGAACCTCGAAGAAAAGTGAATTTTTTCCTAACCTTTCAGATTTATTCTGGATTCAGCTGAATTATTCATGGACCGAATGGTTGCTGGATTATTCAGTGGTCTTACCATGGCATACTCCATTGGGAGTCCTTCTGTCTATCATAGGCTGATCCCTAACTTGTATCCATTACAAGCCTCTGGACTGTGAATTAAGAAGCTTGGTACCAAATAGAGCATGCATTTTATGACGGCGTTGTATCCTTTCCCTTTTACAGGATAATCATGTTGAGGCACCTGAAGAGCTTCCAAAGAAGGCAAAATTATTCTTTGTTCATGCTGTAGATACCTGGGATGCTGAGTTTTATGTTAAGGTTAATGATGATGTTTATGTTAATATCGGTAAGTAGTCTCTATTTTGATGTTTAACTTTGTCCAATATGGATGTTGTGTTAATGTATGCATATCTGTTCCTGAAAGCATGGCAATGAATTGTTACATCTTAACTAATCTAGTGTTTATACTCTTCAAATATGTGAATACTGCATTCAAGTCTGTCAGTGTATCTGAAATTTAAAAAATTGTCCACTTAGGAAGTGGGGACTCAATGTTGTCGTAGACAGGGGAAGATTCTGTGGGGACAATTAAGCATAAATCTGTAGGTTCAGCAGTCAGGAATGATAGGAAAGTTTTGAAGTGGAATTCCAGAATTCAGATTACTTATGACCGTTTACTTGCTCCCTTGAACCCTCAGGGCTTTAATAACTCAGCAGAATTAATAAATTTGCAGAAAATTCCACTATGAAACATAACCATTTTCCCCCATCCAAATACTTATAAACTAAGTCGGCGAGGATGGTTTTATAAATTCAAATATATAACCCTATTTCCATATTCAATATAAATTGAACTCAAGACTAGGTGTCTGAGTGGGCAGCCCGGCAAGTCTTTGGATGGGCCTGTGCCTCAAGTGATGAAAACCTGGTAAAGTAAGGGCTTGGGCTCGACTGGTCCAGTCTCTTTAAGTTATAATTTTGTCTAACATAGTAAGGCCCAATCCAAAAGTTCCCACTTCGTAAGAAAGAAATAGCCAGCTGATCTGGGTTAGGTTAAAAACTAACAACATTATGAAAAGTTTATCTATTACTAAAGAAAGCCTGACAGGCCTGAGTTCTGACCAGGGCCTGGTTATATGGACCCTTATACTGTGGTAGCCCCTGCCTTATAAATTGCCAAATTCCACCCCTCTTTAAGACCCAAATGGTAAGCATAACTCTAGTATTTACTGTTATTCTAGGATAGCATGCGGTGAGGAAATTTGCTGTTAATTGGTGAGATTATTTTTATATTTTTTTTAAATTTATTTATTTATTATTTCAATTGATAAGAAAATTTGAATGGTTAAAGATGCTGGTAAGCAAAAGAACAGAAAGAACAATAAATCAGAATGTAAGGAAGAGAAGATAGAGATGCAAGGAGAAACTCATCAAGTTTTCCATAATTGAAGATTGAAGATTCACACCCCCTCCCCAAAGAAACATAATTCATTCTGTTCATTGATTAATCCATTTCTTCCCTCAGAACTTAAATGGCAAACAACGGAACTACTTTGACTTAATGGCTATTAGGACCGGTTTTTTAACTTGACTATAAAAGGAGGAGAAAGTTTTCCTTCACCGATGGCTGAATGATGGGATGGTCCAGATGTGACCCCCCATCACTCCCCACCTCTCTCCCCCCTCCCCCTAATGTACGCTGTTGATGGGCCACGGTGAATGGATTAAGGGAAACTTGGTCCATAAAAAAAATAGTTCTGAGTGAACTTCACAAGCATGCGTACGCTGTTCTTTTGATAGAACCATTTTTTTTTTTTTTTAAATCACAATAAGTTAAGAGGAACAGCAGTCTTTGCAAAGAATAAAGACCATAGTCACTCAAATTTATTTCCCTATGGGATCATTACAGTTTAGGAACTTATGTGTCTCCCCTTGAAGAATGACTTATTGGCCTTATTTTCCATTTGGAAAGAAGGGTTGTATCTTATGGAAGCTGCTGCCTTTTGCATTGTGCGGGATTGTAGGAAGGAGGAGAGAAAGTGAAGAATTTTAGATTGTAGTAGAGAATGATCTGAAACTGCCTTGTCATGGACAGGGCTACATCATGTGAGGAATTTAACAGATGGATTGAGCTTCTTTTTTTTCTTTTTTTTTTTTTTGGGGGGGGGGGGGTTGTGGGGGGTGTGGAGGTTTACTTCATCTGCTGGAATAGCTTTTTTATTTCACGTGTAATAAATGCTTCGACGTTAGATACTGTCAACTGCAGATTCTTGTGAATAAAATTTCTATTATCATTCTCTCAAATACTATAGGAAAGGAACAATACTCATCTCATCAGCTTTAGTGGCAGGCTGGCAGCAGTACTTTCATATGCAGAGAATGATAATAAGAAGAGCAATATTTCTGCTTTGATAAAAACAAAGAGCTTAAAAGCCTGTAGTAGTGATGTTTGTTTGTAACGTATTTTTCTTTTATTTTTGGTTTTGCAGACGCCCTGGGTGCAATGCTTTCTACTCATTTGGACAAGTCTCGTGTTTATATTGGTTGTATGAAATCAGGCGAAGTTTTCTCTGAGCCGTGAGTTTGCTATAATAAAGTCTTAACAATACGTTGTTTTAACTTCATCATGAATATTTTTTTTTGGGATGAATCTTCATCTTGTACACTCATACTTCTCGTTGTTGACCATCAACAGGGGCCACAAATGGTATGAACCAGACTGGTGGAAATTCGGTGATGGAAAATCGTAAGTGATGGTGAATTGGCTTTGTTTCTGAGCTCTGATGTAGAATCGGTCCCAATTATCTCAGCGGATTCATGTTTGCATGGTGCTGCTGCAATAACTTGTGAAGTAGCACCAGTTGCAGACCATAACTTGTGCCCATACAGCTATGGGACCATAACTTGTGAAGTACCACCAGCTGCAGACTATATCTTCTGTCCATGCAGCTATGGGATCATAACATGTGGATGACTTTATTTTCTCCTTGTTTTCCCATTTGTCTTTTGTGCAGCCTTAATTTTTTCCAGAATTAATTACATTGCATTTCACAGATACTTCCGTCATGCTTCGGGTGAGATATATGTTATATCTCGTGCATTGGCTCAGTTTATTTCAATAAACAGGTACTGCATTTTTCTCTTTTTTTTGGGGGCATGAGGGGTTGCTGTTTCCCTGTGTATCAAGTCCCTGCATTACTCCTCTTTTTAACATATCTGCAGTGAGTTGCCCAGCTTTTTATTTTATTTTATGTATTTATTTACTTTTTTTTTTTTTTTCTTTCTGATTTGGCAGATCTATTCTTCGTACATATGCTCATGATGATATCAGTGTTGGATCATGGCTTATCGGTCTTGACATAAAATACATTGACGAGGGGAAGTTTTGCTGTTCATCATGGTCTTCAGGTTCTCTCCTCACCCCCACCCCCACCTCTCTCCTGCAGGGTTTCCTGGTTGTCATTGGTCATTGTCCCATCAGTGATGGTGGCTTGTGAATTGCATTTTTTTTTTATGAGGGAAACTGAATTACCTCTTTCATATTGCAGGTTCTATCTGTGCTGCAGTTTGATGGAATTGTTCAAGTTCACTTGGAAATGTGAATCAAGATCACTGGTATTTTCTGTTGAGGGTTCTAGAGAGCCTTCGATGCAAATATTCCAACTCCCCAAATCTGAAAAAGGGTATACATTTTATGAGTTTTGGAGGAGTAGCTTTGGGGTACAAATGGGGGTGGTGAAGGTGATCATTAGAATACCTGCAAACGATGACTCTGGATTCAGGCAATGAATTCTGTTGCTCTCAAATTTTAATTGATCAGGGGAGGAAAGGGATCATTCTATTAACTGATATACCATGGTTCATTGTGACACTAGCATGAGGGAGAAGTTGGCATTCTTTTTTTTTTGTTATACCTACACAAAATTATCAGTTATAGAAAGACAATTTTAGTTGAGATTCAAATATATTGATTTATTGTTTGAGTTCTGTAAAACTGCCTTCAGCTTGATACAAGAAGTACTGGACATGGGATCACAACCTCCACTGATTCTGATCTGAATCAGAATTGGTTCGTCTGAAATCGGTCGGAATTGGTCCAAAATTGAATGAAATGAGAGATAGACACATAAGCCAATCAGCATCATAATGACAAATTTATTTCTTCAAAATCATTTATTTTTCCTATTCATTTCTTGCAACCAATCTAAGCTTTAGTCTCATTGTTGTAAATATAGACATTGACCTTTACAGAGGTTAATTGTGAACTTTTACAGTCCCTTTGGATCATAGTTATTGGTATTTTTATTGGTGGCTGTATTGATCATCGTCGATACTAATATGATATGGATTGGACCCGTATGGATCCATATAGGTATCAAATACCAGTGAAATTGATACGTTGATGCGCTAATATTATATCAATAGCCATGCTCTGGATTGGATGGCCCAATGTACTGTGGGCGTGGAGCCAATTGATTAAGCTCTTGTCAAAAGAGCAAAGTCAAGCAGTTTAAAGACTAAATTGGGATTCTTAGAGCAATATGAAGGACATTTCAAACCTTCCTATAATAGAAGAGAGTAATTATGCAATGACAATGATGATGAAATTTCACCCTCACCATAGAAGAATAATCATGAGATTACAATCGTGGGTGAACGTTTGCAATTGATTACATTCTTTTTCCCTTCACCGTCCATGATTTAACCCTATGATTAGATTCCAGTGTCTTGTTAGTTCCTATCCTAATTGTAAAAGGGTGTACTCAATGTCTCAGCGCATGAGGGTCTTGCAACTATTTTGAGGAGAGACTGTTTTTTCAACTCAAAACCGCAACCACTACACGGGGGTGTTTAGTGCTTTTCATTGCTTTCAGTGAAAGTTGAATGATTCTTATTCAACCCCAGTATGATTCAGTCCATGCGATTGTGGGGTCAGTATGAACCATTGTTAGCAAAAATGGGAACAACAGAAACGCAGAAACGAATGGTACGAGTTTTAAGTAGTAAATTTTTTCGAATGATACAGTCAAAAAAACAAAGAATGGGAAAAAAATGGAAAACGGACGGTATGAGTTTTAAACGTGTAGATTTTAAACAAACGGGACCAAAAAAGGGGTACTATACGCATATAAATTAAGGAATTATTACATGAATACTTGCATCTAATGTTCAAAATAATTATAGTATACAATACTAATGCATCAATATATCTCATGTATCATTATAAGTTTTATGACATACAATTGAATATCATCCACTACCAATTCTAAATTCATACACCACACATGTCCAATATTTATTGAGCAATGTGACTTGGCTATGATATTGTTCATTGTTGTCAACATAGTCAACAAACTCTTGGAGTAATGTATGTTCAGTTTAAGTTAGTAGTCATCATTTTATAAATGTTTTTTAGCAAACGCATCAGTTTGTATCTCAATTTCAGGATCTATACATTGATATTGAGTTGAATGTGATATCATGAGAAATATAGGCCATTGAGTTAGCTTCAAGTCGGCGAAAGAATCAGGTGGATCAGAGTTTGGGAGGGAGAGATATGGTCAATTAAGTAGACATTATGTTCAACAAGTTAAGTCTTAAAATACACAAAAAATCGGGAACGTGTTTAAACAGATTTTAAACGTGTTTAGAACGAAAATGCTTATTGTTTGCAGTTTTTCTAAGTATCTTTGAGAAGCATACGAGAAAACGTGTTTTAAAAGGTAAAAAACAAGAATATGTTTAAAACTCCGTTTTAAACACGTTTTTGCTTACTGTGGTATACCCACGGAACTAGTCAGGCTGAAGGCTTGGATACCCGTCGTTAACCTAAAAAAAAAACTCAAAACCTCAAGCACTATATCATGGGGCAACCTTACTCTTACAGGTTGAAAATAACCTTTTTCATACTAATAAAATGAAATCAAATCTCCAATGGAAACTGGGTTCGGATTGAAAAGATTCGACCCACCCGGGCCTCCGATGCTAAAATCTTTGCTTCAGGGCCGGTCACGCCTGGCTGGCGTCGTTTAGTACACCAAACACGGGTTCTGTTCAACCACGTCATGTTGTTGGAGAGTCGCGTCTAATAACACGTCAGACCAGATGTCCCTTTCCAGCCCTTCCCCACTACGCATCCGACGGTTCAGATTCCTCCATGACGTGGACTCTTATCATGCTAACGTCACTCCCCATAGCAAACACATGGCATTAAAAACAGCTATTTACAAACATTAAAAACAGCTTTGATGTAGGCTCAAACGAGAGGTCGACACGTGTAGGAAACCCACGTGGAGTTTCTTTATCGGCACGATAGGCCATAGGGAAATCCCATATCGAAAAGTCAAGCCACGTGCGTGAGCCTCGCGAAACAGCTTTGATGTACGCTCGAACGAGAGTTCGACACGTGTAGGTAACCCACGTGGAGTTTCTTTATCGGCACGATAGGCCATAGGAAAATCCCCAGATAGAAAAGTAAAGCCACGTGCGTGAGCCTTGCGGGCCCACATCCTTCGTCAGTGGTGATGCCGATGGTGGAAACTGAAATTGCTACGGCCGGAGTCAGTGTGGGACCACACCCAATCCACTAAACGACAAACCTGCCAAGAAAGTAGGCATTAAATTAGGAATAGATCGGGTCGGATCAGCTTATTTGAATATAAACGTGGGAATGAAATCGAACCAAATCAATTAGAAAGTATCCATTTCGATTTTATTTTGGTTCAGCTTCGATGTCTTGTATTAGTTTGTAATCGGTTTTTTTTTTTTTTTTTTTAATCGAGTTTGTGTTCATTTTACTATGCAAATTTATGCAAAAATATGGTTTTTACGAGTTCTATGCTGATTTATGGTTTCTTACCCATTTGTTTCAAGTTCGATCCAAGTTTTGTACTAGTTTTGATTTTATTTAATTTCTGATGGGATCAGTTTGATTTTGGAATCATAATACACCAAATCGAAATCAGACCAATAAAGTTTCAGTTCGATTTGATCTGACCAATTTGACCTATTCGGATTAGGTTGTGACACACCAACTTGTCTCATTCGTTTTGTACGAAAACTAGGGTTAGGACATTAAAACATCGATTCTAAGACTGATCCAGATTTATTTAGGCCAATTATGATCCAATTTGGATTGGAATTGATCAGATTCCGTAGGAACTGGCTTAAAAACACCTTAAATCCATGTTTTAAACAATTGCAATGGATGATCCGTGCCAGTACGATAAAACCCGAACCCGACTGACCATATCCATATTTTCCAGTACGTCAAAGCCGCACATGCCACTTTCCAAATCCGTGAACTTTTGTTGTGCACAGACCACATCTGGGATGAGGTCGGTGACGACACTGACAAGGCTCCAGCGCATGGATACTCAAGTTACCCTAATGCCCCTCGGCTCCAGGACATGGATACTGTGTTGCTGCCCTAATGAAATAACATAATAGGGGTAAAATAGTAAAAAAAATATAAAAAAGGCTGATGGTTTACCTCTTTTTTTTTTTTGTTAACCATTAATGTATATATAATTGGTACTTCGATATTTTAATACAGTATCTGATATTTTATATGGTTTTAATAATTTAATACATACCAATTAATTTTACCTTAAATATCAATACGGTATTGTATCAAGAAAAAAACCATTTTGTCATACTAAAATTATATCGAATCTTTTTTTGTGTAGTTTCAAAACTATAATTACATGCAATTTCTTTATTGACACCCTTAAGTAGGGTGCAACTAGATAGAAAATCTTTTTCTCTCCATTGAAACATAATTGCCATGTGATAATTATTGAAGAGGGAGCTATTTACTTGATGGTGATCACATGTTAAGCCTACTCGTATAGAAATAGAAGGGACAAAAAAATCTCTATATCAACTACAATGAGTTAAAGTTTGGTTTATACTAATAAGGTTGACTTGAATTGATTTTTTGAAGTTTGAGAGTGGCCTGATTAATTTTTTAACATATCAAACTCAAGCATTGACTGATTTATAATCAGGTGTTTTTAATACAAAGTAATAGCCTACCTTATACTGATCGGATACTATGACTTAGATCATTGAAAGCCTAATTATCTTGAGTCCGATTATAAAATAGTAATTGATCCATGATCTATATTGTGAGGTCTAATTATCTAAATAAATAAAAATTATATAAAACTTTAAGTTGGTAAGAATCGATTAAACTCAATTGAAACCAATTAAGCCCAAAATGTTAACATCCTTATTCTCTCTCTCTCTCCTCATTTTTTTTTTTTCTTCCTCTTGACTTCCGAACATAGCTCTCCCATAATAAAATCACATAATCAAATGTTTTGTGGACCCCACCTCCCGCGCAGGGTGGGGTCAATGGTTAGTTGACTCGACTCAACAACTTAACTCTAGTTTGGACTTTGGACCTTCGCGGATGCAAAAGCACCTCTTCATTCTAATTAATTTATTTTTTAAAATTGAAACATCCACGTAAGCCCACATGATCAGGGGCCAGGGGTGGATTAGCTGGCCTCAAAGTACAAACCCCAAGCCGCGTAAATCGATCAATATATGCACACGTGTACGGTGGAGGTGACGTCCCAATTAATTAATACCTTCCACGAATTTCGATGGCCAACTCAACAACCCCAGTATTAGGCTCCGTATATACGTGTGTATACACCGTCGGATATACGGACACGTGTTTCCTGACGTGGATATTTCCTTCCTCCTCCCTTACCCTGGTTTTCTCCTTACCATTTTCACGGGAGAGAGAAGGATACGCAGAGATAGAGCCAGAGAATGAAGAAGAAGCAGGCATAGATTAAGGTTATAGCTTTCACCTTTTCTTTTGCACAGAGAGAGAGAGAGAGAGAGAGAGAGAGAGAGAGAGAGAGAGAGAGAGAGAGAGAGAGAGAGAAACCTTGCAATTGAAAATAGTTGGAAGCTTCTCCGGGGGGATTTTCTCCGAGGTTTTGGAATTTCAAAGTTGCAGGTACGTAGAATTTTTCGTTTGGATGTATGAAATTGTCTTAAATAGCTGGAAACACTCTCGATTATTTAGTTGATCTGGATCGCTGAGTGTTGGTGATTCTTGAATTCAAGGTTAAATTCTCTCTAATTTTTCTTTTGTGATTTATTTGTATTAGTTCGTTCTATTTGATTTTAGATAGAGTTTTGGATTGCTTTCACGGATTTTTTTTTTCTTCGAATACTACAATAATACTTGTTTTTGCGTATTCGGAAGTAAAAATGAGAGAATTAAAAAAAAAAAAAAAAAAAAACAGAGCATGGAAGAAAAGTTGGTTTAGAGAAGGATTTGGGAACCCAGGAAGTAGAGTTTCTTCTTCAAGTGAAGAAAATCGTTGATGATTAGAACACTTTGTAGCTGTTTTATTGGGAGAGACTGAAACACTCTGCAAGTACCATCTCAATTCATCATTGATCGTCCCTTTGAAATTCGAAAGGGAACAAGAATTTTTTTAGTACTTTTCTCTAGAACGCATTTCAAGAATTTTCCTATAGAATAAGGGTATTTTTGTCATTAGATTCATGTTGAAGTGATTTAATACTGCTCTGCGATTCGTTGCTGTGATTTCCTGACTGGGACTCATGAGTTGCCCAAAAGTCATTAATACCCCTATGCTTGTCCTAATTTCCCAGATGATCAGGCGCAAGCTTAGGGTTTGGGACTTCCGATCTTCGAATTCTGTAAACTTCTGTTTTTGAGTTGCCTCTGATCTTCCCTATCCTGATCAGAGAAAAGGTTTTGGCTGAACGTTTCATGGATATATCGTAGCATTCAATCGGAATAATAAGAAAATCTCTTTTGAGCTTCTTGATCTTGTTATGGAGGATGCTGAAGCTGATGCTGAACACCTATTTTATAAAATCTCTTTTGGGATTTTCATTGTGTTGACGAAAGTTTGCAGTAGTTCCATCCTTGATCGTCTCTTCTTGAGCTTCTTGATCTTTGTTACGGAGGATGCTGATGCTGAAGACATTTTTATGGACATGCTGTAACTTCTGTGCTTATTTTGGCTGCTACTGTTCTTGACCTACACCAAATCTTAATCTTTAGAAAATAAAAAAGTGGAAGGATATGAAACAAAATGGATATATTCATAAGCTATATTGGCCAGTTAACTTTTTTAGCTTTTTGAAAACTTTTGATTCTTCAGTTTATTCCCTGGGTGTTTTTCTGAAGTAGGCATATTGATCTACTCACTAATTATTTATTTGCATGATTGGAAGAAAGCCTCTATATTACTTAAGTAGGCAAGCTGACTACTCTTACCTTTTACCTGTTGGGGGAGAACACCTCTGCTCTCTATTATTTGCAGTCAAGAAAAAGGATAGGAGGGATCATTTTTATTTTTTATTTATTTATTTCCGTTTTCTTTATTTCAAGAAAAGGGTCAGTTGCAGGAGCAGCTGATGGTTTGCTATTGTTTCATGTTATTTTAGGTGTTAGTTAATGAGGGATCATTTTTATTCTCTTTTGATGCTTTAGTTACATTTGGTAATTTTAAACCAGGAGAAGATATTTATGTATTTGCATGATCCAGTGTTTGCAGCTTACTAAGCTAAACTTTGAACAAATACTATACAATTGTGTGCAATTCTGGTATCGTCTTGGGCAACACATATTTAGATATCCAAATTTTGACTAGAATCCTTCACATACAGCTCTGGAATACTGTACTGTCAAATTATCACTATGGTTACCAAAGCTCTTTGCATATTTGAAGCATTTTCTGATGTTTGTTATTTATATCATCATTACCATAATGGCCATCTTAGTTTTGTCCTAGGAATTTCCTATCAAAATTTGTATCGAATATGTTTGTTCTTTGTTGTCTGTTTTTGGGGTAAATTGTTCTTTATCATCCTTATGGCCTTATTGTGTGTGTTGTGCGTATGTACATGAATCTTGACATGTTAACTTAACAGATCAGTAGACTGAATATTCAATACCAGGAGCAGATAGCTTCCTGAGATAACGGGATTTTTCACCTCTCAAGCAATCAGTGGATTTTTTTGTGCCTTAAAATTCAACCATGGGAAACAATGAAGCTGGAACACCTTCTAAGTCTGAAAAAGCATCTTCACCTGCACAGGTGAGCCTAAAAATTCATAAGATAATCCTTTTTCTTCTTATATTATTGACCTTGCGGTAGAATATATATATAGTTACTCCTAATATTCCTGATATAAATCTTAGTGGATTTGGATATTGAAATGACCTGGGAGTGGCAAGAAATTGCATATAAAAGTACGGAAGATAAAGAAAAGGCTCTCTGTCATTGCAATGACTGACCTTACTTTGAAAATGTGAAACTTGTATTTGTTTTGGTTTCAGCCCTCTATAATCAAAAAATGCCTTTACTTTCATATTGCCACAAGAATATCCTTTAGGAAACACCTAAATGGCCATATACCTGTAAACTAGGTTCCTTTGTTTGAATTGATTGGACAAAAGTCTCTTGGAGTATCAGAATTTTTACATAATTAAATACAATTTTTGCACTTCTTTTTTGGTTTAACACCTGATGATGGTATCTAAACATCAGTCAATTCCTTTGCATTGACAGGAGCAGACTATTATTCATGCTTATCCTGAATGGCCGAGTGTCCAGGTTGGTGACTGTTTACATGCTTCTTCCTTGTCGTTGTGAATTATAGTAGTTCAACATTTTAAATTTGTTAAATAAGTAACCAAAATAAAGTAGTTAAATAGAAGGAAGATTTTTTTTTTTCCTTCTAAATTAAGTATTTAAATAAAATTTTACTTAGCTAGATTATCGTGAAAATATTAGTTGAACTGGTTTGCTATATTTTCAGGCATATTATGGGCCTGGAGTCACCCTACCTCCACCATATTTTAACTCTGCCGTTGCAACTGGTCATGCTCCTCCCCCATACATGTGGGGACCTCCTCAGGTACTAACCAAGGGTTATGGGTCAACTTCTAATTAACTATTTAATCTCCTATTTCACCCATTATATGTTGCATTTTGATATAAATTTCATGGAGCAATGTCACAAACTGGACTGCTACCTGGGGGATTTTCAACTTGATATCTTGATTTTCTCAGGCTCTAATGCCGCCTTATGGAGCGCCTTATGCAATCTACTCACATGGAGGTGTCTATGGGCATCCTGCAGTTCCATATGTAAGTCTATACTTCTTTCGAACTTGGGCTGAGAGCTGGTTTTATATTTTTTTTATGTTGCCATCTTGATTTGCAATTTCAGTCTTAGGTCACCTTCCTAAAGTAAGGGAAAGTGAGGTGGTTGTAGCTGCTTAGTTCAATGTGAATGTGGACTCATGATTGAGATCACGTTCTTGAATACATTGAAAGGATTGGAATAAAACGAGATGTATATCCGTCGACACGATGACATCTGTATAGAAATGGCAATAAAATGGTGTCCCATCTTGCATACGGTACTGTGTTCATCAATTGGTATTGACGAACCATTTGTATTGACCAGATCTGGTGGCAGTGGTTGACTTCTATGGTAGCTATCGACTTGCATGCAAGTGCACACACACACACACACATGCACTTGTGCAATATGAAGTAAAAATTAGTTATTTGATGAAATTCAAAAATGTTATTAGACTGGAAGTACTCAAATACTCATGAGCTCTTCTTGTGTCAGGGATCACATGGGCAGGGGATTCCACCATCACCTGTCGTAAGTGAAGTCATGGTACTGCTATTTTGTTTTGCTTTCTACTTTTTTCTTAATCTTGTTCTTTGTTTTTTTTCTTTTTAAGCTCCTCTAGTCTATCTCACTATGATATGTTGATTTTGAAGAACAGTTTTCTGAATATTTGCATTATGAATGGAGGATAATGAGAAGCTCCTCTATGTTTAATGTGGCTCACATGATGATTTGTTGGTTTTAATCATCTCAAGTGTGATTCAGGTTGCAACTCCTTTGAGTGTAGAACCACCTGCTAAGTCTTCAACCAGGAAAGACCGAAGCTTAATGAAGAAATTGAAAGGATTTGATGGGCTTGCAGTCTCAATAGGGAATGCCACTGATAAGAATGCTACTGGAGGTTCAATCCACTGGATGTCACAAAGGTTTTTCAATCTGCTGCTTTTTATTTATTGGAATTGGGATATTCTTGGTCTCTTGGGAATGCAATAACTTATGTATCCTCTGCCCTGTGCCTTACACTTGGTGAGGATTTGGATTACCACAGTACTTCGTGTGTTTGAGCTAGTATATCTCCTAGGTTAAAATTCAACTTAATGCATTTGGGATTGGGTATTCTTGGTCTCTTGGGAGTGGAGTGAGGAAAGACATGCATGGTTTAGGTCTTGCCCCAGGTATGACCTCGAATAGATCTGATTGGACGGCAAGAATTCATGTAGCCGACCCCATTTAGTTGGATAAGGCTGAGTTGTTGTTTGTTGTTGGTCTCTTGGGAATGTAACAACTTTTATATCCTCTACTTTGTGCCTTGCACTTGGTGAGGATTTGGATTACTACAGACTACAGTACTAGGTATGTTTGACCTAGTAGATCTCCTAGGTCAAAATTCAACTTAATGCTGCTTCTCCACCCCCTTGCTTCCTGACCAGACTAACTCTTTAACTTGTGGATGCCTGTACAGTGGGGAATATGGTACAGAAGGTTCCAGTGATGGAAGTGATGGGAATACAGGAGTATGGCTTCCTAACCATCCATTAAATTACTTTGAACCTTCTATACTTGTTTTGGAATCTAAGAAATTGAAATATTAATTTTGGTCTTCACCTTCTGGTAGGGGGACAAATCGAATAGGAAAAGAAATTGTGAGGGCACACCATCCACAGGTATGAAAATTCTCCTTATCAAACAGTTGTCTTGTTGGGATCATGCACCTTAATGGCCTAGGTACCACACTGTACACAAGGGCAAAACTTCTCATCTGTCTGTGTTTTCCTAGAAAAAAATTTCTGACTGAGCTACAGCACTAAAGCTTTCCATCTCTAGCACCCATTTCTGTCCGTGGACTGATTGTTTGGTTATTCTGATCTTTGAATAGATAGGAATCTTCGAGATTGATCATTTTACAATTTTCTATCTCAACCATATCATCCACCATGTATGAGACCTTTCTCATTTTTTTCAAAAGTCCATGTTCTTCAAATGTTGACATTTTTGACAAAGTTTTTCAGAGCATCATTTCTAGCACATTACATTGGCGAATTGGAATGAAAATAACCTACAGCAAGATAATGATCTCAACATGTCCATATAGTTAGAGGACCAATAGACCCTGCCTTTGTGGCTGATAAGCCAAGACAGTCAGAAGTACTTCCATCTGAGGCGCAGCCAGAGTTTTGCCCCCCCTCTTTCCTGCTCATTTTTGTTGTTCCGTTTTATTTTCTTTTTCTTTGGGGGGTGGAGGGGAGGGGAGAGGGGGATGTATTCTAGGCTGACTCAAACTTTTCTATTCCGTGTTGCCCGAAATCTATGTCAATGGAAACAGAATTGTTGTGGTTTTAGACTTGCTTCCCATCTCTGCACCGTGTACTGATCTGGTTGTCAAGATCAGTGAACCTGTGGTTTTTACATGTCATTCGTTCTACTTGTACGTATGTACTATTGTTATTATACCATGAACCTGTGGCTCCAACAATGCCTCATTGTAATACTTAGTAGCTTTATCTATTTCAAGTTAAATATATCTTCTGTCAAATCAGAAAGTTTTCTCACTACTTAGACAAAAGTTATTGCACACCTTCCCCTTTTCTTTGTGGAGACGTCCTATTTTTATTAAGATTAACTCCATGTATTTTTTTTATTTTTTTAAATAATCTGGGTTATTCTGGAAGTTTTATTTTATTTTGTTTTTTTAGAACATTCATCATATTTTTAGCTTGGCATTTAACCCCTCTCTATTACATCATCATGATCAAGCAAAATGTGTTTTTATGCTTTGGGAAAAATGAGTTTTGAGTTGAAACCTTTGTTTCAAGTTCTAAGCCAATCGATGGCTGAAATTTCATGCTACTGCACTTTATGGCAGTCTGGAAAGGGCGTTGCCTTGTTAGAGGCCAACTGTTTGAATCATGGCAGACTACCATTTCTTCCTCCTTTTTTTGGGTGTATTATCATTCATTTTATAGTTTACTGCATTGAATTCTGGGGGGCTTATTTTTTCCATCTTTATGTAAGCAGGCAAGGATGGGAAATTTGATCCTGCTCCAGTTGGAGAGGCAAATGTCACTCCTGGTAGCACTATGGGGGCTGCCATGGCTCCTGTTAGTGTTCCAGGAAAATCTGTTGGAACTGCTCCTTTGACTGCCATGATTTCAGGGTTGGAACTTAGTACCTCCCCCATTGGGAATGTGAAAACCAACTCTGGTACTGTTCCTCCTTCACCAGGTGTGGTGGTACCTGCTCGTGATGGTTTACCATCTGAACCGTGGATTCAGGTATTATTTTGATGATCCTTTGTTTTATCGACTGTTAATTTTGAATCTTTGCAGTCATTCAAAACCTGGATGGGAGTCTGCTCCCATCAGGAGTGGTTGTCATATCTGGTCCCACGAGCAGATTAACCCAGTGATGCAAATTGCACTTTCCTTAACGTAAATGAAGCAAAAATCTTGGTCACTGTTCTGCTCCATGGGCTGGTTCAACTTGCCAGTTAAGCAGGTTATTCTGATTGAGTGTATTTGTGAGTCAGAGAGACCTGTTTAAGAGCCCTTTTATGGGTCAATTGTTATTGACTTGATTCTTAAAATTCAGTTTTTCTAGTGAGTGGAGATTTCTGATCAACAATTTTGGACCTATTTAAATTGATCCAGTAATATAAATTAAGTTTGTAATCGGTAAAAAGTGCTTGGTCGAAATTGGTTGACCTGCTGTGTTCATTTATCAAAGGAGTGGATGCTAAATTGAATTTTCTGTAACATACATAACATTTTCCTGGATGTGCTGGTGTATTCATATTTTCTTCTTTTGGGTCATTTACTTTTCTAGGATGAACGGGAGCTGAAACGGGAGAGAAGGAAGCAGTCCAATAGAGAATCTGCTAGGAGGTCAAGGCTGAGAAAGCAGGTACTGGCATATCCTCCCTATGATCTTCCTATTCTTTTCCATCTTTGCGAACCTCTTCTGGTGTCTGTTAGTTGGTAAGGGTCTATATTGAGAATTTTTTGGGGTTCCAGGCTGAGACTGAAGAGCTAGCCGTGAGAGTTGAAAACCTGAGCGCAGAGAATATTGCCCTCAGGTCAGAAATAAACCAACTAATAGAGAATTCGCAGAAGCTGAGGCTTGAGAATGCTGCGTTAATGGTACCTTCCCCTTCCAATTTTTCCTCATATGGATATATATGTTTGATGCATGAATTCTTTCCTTCAACAGAACCTTCACTGATCCAATACACAAGTAACACCATATCATTGATCTCTGCTATTTACTTGTTCTGCTTTGCTGTAGCTATGCGGTAGTCCAAAGTATATCACAAATTCTTCGGTTGAATCAAGCACCATTTCGTTGATCTAAGCTACTTAATAGTTATACAGCGTCTTAATTTGTAGTACTAGGAAAATCCTACCGACTTCGTGATGCCCTTTATGGCAGACCTTCCTTCCAGCCTTCTGCCAAATTGAACATTTAGCTTTTCATATAGCCACGCATGTTGCGTAGTATAGCCTTACAATGAAAGAGGTTTTGCATTCTTGAAGCACCAAACTCTCCCATCCCTATAACAATATTGCATGCTTGATGTTGCATTCCTGTGAGTGTATGCATCTTTTGGAGCAGTCATTTTCTTTTTTCATTAAAAAATTCTTGAATGGTGAGGTTCAGAGTTCAGACCTCAAATTTGCATTCATTTCACTGACCTGTCTTTAGAAATTTCATGGGTGGCAGCTTGCACTGGATCTCACAAATTGGATGGTTAGGTTGTGAATTGTTTTAAAGCTGACAGGACGTCTAAATGAGTAGGGGTCAGGTTCCCCTCTTAAAACAGTTTCATTGCCGTTTTCAACAAAAGCAGTGATTTGACTATAAAACCAGGATTGTTTAGGTGGCTGGTCCAGGTTAAACCCATTTCAGACAGATGGTCCTGTCTGTTTTTACCATTATGGACTGGCGTGACCTTTGCATCATGATCCTATACAGAAACTAAGCATAGATCAAGATACGAGTCTCCTTTTCCAGGAGTAGATGTTGAAGTAGGCAAGTAGCTCTAGTTTGACGTCCATAGGCAGTAGACTTTTGGATCCACTCCTTCCTCTGTTAATGGCCTTTATTTCAGCTTACTGGTTCAAGTACTCATTTCCCAAGCTCTTTATTCTGATGTAGTGGTACCAGAAGTTAGTGGCTTTGATTACCCATCAACTAATTAGTGGCTTTGATCACCCATCAACTAATGGCACATTTCTGCTCAGGCTGTACTTTTAATCAGTATGGTATTGAGTAGATGCACTGTTTATGAAAACATTTGGTTGTTTAAGTTGGAAATCTCGTGAAATTTAGGAAGGTTAGTTAACAGTTGAAGGGTAGATTTAACATTTGGTTGGTCTTTAGAGTCCTGAAACATGGAACAGGTCCTGCACTTTTACAGTTCAAATTCCACATTTAAGTGTTAGTTTAATCAATTGAATTGATTTTCAATGTAGAGCTGGTAACTCCACTTGATATGGCTGGTGATTTCATATGTATTCGTCGGTATCACTCCTGAGTGATTCTTCTTTTTCTGTTCTTTGGGAGGTTTTTTTTTTTTTTTTTGGGGGGGGGGTGGTTAGGAAAGGGGTGTGATTCTGTTCTGTGTGTTTCTGATTCTTGGTTCAAATTTTAGTCTCCTAGGATTCATAATTTGGATTTAGGTTCAGAAACCCTAAACTACAGAATCCACCCACAAGGTAGAATGGCGGGGTATCTTTGGGCAGAACCAGAATTGGAAAGTTATGATATCTGATGAACCGGGTTTTAGATGGGGTTGAAATCAAGGTCGAACAACCTCTAAGATGACTGAACAACACCTCAAAGTGTGGCTGAAACCTAATCGTTAAGAGTAAAAATTGTTGACGCAGTTCTGAATTCAGAGTTAGAAACTTTTACTAATTCCTACAGATAACTATGGCTTAACATGGCATGGTTTCATCATGCAGGAGAAATTAAAAGATGCCCATCTGCGAGTGGAAGGAGATATGGCTCCCAGCAATATCGAGTTTGAAACGACCCCACCAGACAGTACTGAGAACTTATTATCTAGAGTAAACAATTTGGGCTCTGTTAAAAGTGAGCATAGGGACAGTGAACCCCATGAGAACTCCAATTCCAGGACCAAGTTTTATCAACTCCTAGAATCAAATCCCAGAGCTGATGCTGTGGCTGCTGGCTGATCCTATGTTTGTCTGAATGATGGAAGAAAACAACTAGCCTTCTTTCTGCCTTCTTTTTATGTTTGAAGTCCACTTAGTTCTGTAATTTTGATGATAATTCAAACCCATAAACACCCCTAACAGTAGCTTGAAGACAGCAGCTAACAGGCATTTAATTATGCTTCACGGTGAAAGCACACCTGGTTCCGAAGGACGTAGTGGAGGATCAAGCCGTCCATGGCTAAGAAACTTTTAAACTCAGTCTTGGCAAAAGGAATAACTAACTTGTGGCCCTATTAGATTCCTCGCGATACTCTGGGGATGTCCCCATTGGTAATGTACATTGAAGAGGTTTTAGATTCTTACCAAAACAAGAAAATTAGAAGAGGCTTTAGATTGATTTATGAAGCATGTATCCTAGTCGTGTTATGTATATGTATATGTTCCTCTCTTTGCTTGGAAAATGTAATGCAGCAGAACAAGATTGTCTGAACATATCTATAGACGGTTGCCTTTACATTCTTATTTTCCTTTCTGTTCTTGTGTTTTAGTTTGTTTATTCATTTCCTGGGGATGTGGCATTCACTACATTATGGTTTAAAGAATCGGAATCTGGCCAATCGGTGAACCCCGATTCTGGCCGATTCCAATTAATGCTCTTTACTAAAACAGATATTTTGGAATTGCTAATGAATTTTTCCTTATCTTAAATCTTCTACTCTTTTTCCCTGTCTTTTACTCAGTAAAATAGTAGTAGTCATCAATCAAATTTACCGCCAGTAGCAGGGTTTAGAAGTTATTTAGATAAAAGAAAGGTGAATTATTATGTTACAAGGGTTGTTAGTTTTTCAAATATCACAAGGCATCCATTGTGCCATGTGGACAGATGACGTGTTTGTTCCGGCCATTGGTCATAAAGGACATGGTCTAGATTTGTCACATGTCATTTTAGAATCTAATTCAATTTTATAGTCCTTATTGATATGCAATCGGTGTTTATAAATGCATGTGTACCGGTACTCTAGATATTCATGTGTACTCTTTTAACTCTTTTGAGTAAGCAGAGATGTTTTAGATAAAAAGAATTGTAAAAATGGAAGGCTCACATTTGTCTTGTGACTTTGGTGGAGAGAAAAAAACCGTCCCATTTCATTGTTAAAAAACACTAAAAAAAAAAAAAAATTATGAATCTGTAAAATTTCTTGCTTCTTTTCTATTCCATCTTTTAGGCTGTGTTTGGTAGTTAAGAGAAGAAAAGAAAAGAAAAAAGTACATGTCCTTGGGTTAAGAATTTTTCTTTGCACCTGGTATGTCTTCACCCAAGAGAAGATTCCTATTTTTAAATTCAAAATTTCTCTTGGGAATTGTGAATTTTTTTCTTTTGTTCCTTTAAAAATTTTCTTGTCAAAAACACAAGAAAATATGAGAAAATATGAAAACATAATAAGACAAAATTGAATAATTACACAATTATTTCCTGTGTCTCTATCTCTCTCCCAAAATTCAAAATTTTTTGAATTTTTTTCTTCTTTTTTCTTTTCTTCTCGTGGTAGCTAGACATGCATACTCTTTTTATTTTGTCACAATTTCTTCTCTTTTCTTCTCTTTTCTTTTTTAGCTTCTTTTTTCTTTTTTTTTTTTCTTCTCTTGGCTACCAAACATAGCCTTAGGGTTTCGGTTGATGCCAATCAATTAATCGATTTTGTGATGAACGGAGATCTCATGTCCGATCCAGGCTTTTTAAATTTGTACTGTACAATTAATTGGCAAATTTTGTTTTGTTTTAGTTTTTTGACGAAAATTTTCCTTCACTGTGTGATGCAAAAAATCATACAACATTAAGTATCTTAAATGCATGCCTCCCTATTTGTGAATGATTTACAGCGCTTTCATTGTTTCCCTTGTACCATATGGATACTATTTCAACTCATTGGTCAAGGGATTCTTCCAATTGAAATAAAATAGAAGTAAAGTTTTTTCTTAAAATCTATGAATTTTTAGGTTTTTAGATTTGGCAAACTTGAAGATCTTATTACACCAAATAAGTTTCATTAATTGTCTCTATAGACTGAAAAAGACAAAAAATAAAGATAATCATGAATTAAGAATCATGTGGTTCATCCGTTCATACTGTTTCGAAAAGTGGAAAATGGATTGGTTGAATCAGCCATTTTGGAAAATTAATTGTGAATGATCTTGATTCCGGACGTTCTAATCCGGCCAATTCTAGGATTGTTATAGTTTTTAGAGTTGAAGGGCGATTCTAGAGGGTTCTTTGATCCGAATCGGCACAGATTGATGCAAATTCCCGATTCTAATTTTCATAATCTTAACCCGATTCGGGAAGAGGAGGAAGAAGAAGAAGAAAGAGGAAAAGCGAAAAAAAAAAAAAAAAAAAAAGAAATGGAAATCATCGACACTCAAATAGTCAAATTGATGGGGATTGGGAGGCCATGAGGGCGTTTCTTTCGGTGACGGCGCACAGCCATCAATTTCTTCTTTCGAAGAAATTTACTAATGGGTGACTCAAAGTGGAAGAAGAACGATTCCTTCCCCCGCCCCCTTCCCCCTCCTTTTCTTCTCTCTCTCATGAATTCAATGTTTCCATGATTCATACTCGACCAACAGAGCAAGTAACACATATATATTGATATCAAATTCTATTTCAGGGGTCGAGAGAGAGAGAGAGTTACAGAGAGATTTATCCAAACCGCTATCCTGGACTTCAAAATTCGATGGTTCCGAGGCTTTTGTGAGAGAGAGACAGAGAGAGAGTGATTGATTTTCCAAAGGCAAAACCAGTTAGTTTGGAAAAATCCAGTTGGTGGGAGGTGGGCTCTTAGTTTTCTTTCGATTTCAGATAACGAAGATATTTCAGATATTGATTGATCTGATTATCCATCCATCAATCAAAGTCCCCACATCCCATATGCAGAAAAGTAGTTGAAGTTGAGGATTTAGTTATCAGTATCGATATCGGTCTTAATCGAAATTGATACAAAATAAATTTTGAATCAACTATAACACCAACAATAATAACAATAAAATTTAGGCACCGTTTAATAATGTTTTTGTTGTTTTTAGACATCGATATTGATCTTAATCAAAATTGATACAAAATCAATTTTGAATCAACTATCACACCAACAATAATAACAATAAAATTTAGGCATCGTTTGGTAATGTTTCTACTATTTGTGTCTAGAAATAGCAGAAATGACTTTTCACTTTTTTGAAAACACAAACTGATTTTTTGGTGTTCGATAAACCTGTTTCTCGAAATGTTTTTTGCAGATATAATACCATTAAAAAACCCAATAATATCATAGGATGCCTAAAAGGAAGAGAGGGTTTGGTAGTCTCTTTTTAGGTTCAAATAGTTGAGAGATTTATCTGGCATAACAACTTTTTTTTTTTTCCTCTCAAATTTGTTTCCATAAACGGCGAAACAAGTCTGATTTGTTTCCTCAAAGTCGTATCTAGAATTGTAAATAGGCATACATTTTTATTTATATTTCTAGAAACAGGTGAAATGGAACAATTTTATCAAATGCTTTTTAGGCTATTTTTTTGTTTCTGAAAACAAAGAAACAGAGAAACAAAATAAACGAAATATTATCAAACGGTGCCTTAGCCTTATCCCAATTAAATGGGGTCGGTTAAATGGATCCGTAGGCATTTGAATAGACTATAACACCCTTATTGATCAATATCAAAATTGATATCAATCAATATAGAGACAATTGATTTAATACCGATACCATACCGATACCTAAAAGGCTAAAACCATGGTTGAAGCTGTAGTAAGTGGAACTGTGGAAGGCTCAACCACAAATCCAAGGAAAAATGCCAAGACCTTTCGTTCTCGTTTCAGTGTCACGTGTGCTCCAAATTCTTTAGTAGCGTACGGCGTACCAAATGCCTACAGCTCAAGTCCCAATTGTTATTTTTCTTTTTAATTAAGTTAAATTTTGGGTGTTAAAGTCACAGGCTCTCCACCAGTTGAACTTTCAAACTTCAAACCAGGTAGGCGCAATTTAGCGGTCCAATAAAAAGAGTCCAAAAAATGGGATTAGACAGCCAAGGAAAATGGGATTAGACAGCCAAGGAAAATGGTTTAACTCTAACATGCGCCATGAGCGCTCCTACCATGGCCCACCACAGGGAAGGGGCCCGAACCCTAACCCCTCCACATTTTTTACAATCATTGCAATGTTACAGTGAGCATTCAACGGTTGGGAGCTCCTTATATATGTCTGGATATACTTAGTCTCTATATGCTCACTGTAACATTACAACGACTGCAGAGGATGTAGACTCAACCCTAACCAAAGCTTAGACAGTGTTTGTAGGTTTACACAGGCCATCCCTTGCCGATTGCTGTGCACAATTGTACATATGATTAAGGTAAAGGGTTCCTAAAAAGTAGCATGGCCTCTGCACTAGTGTGGGGCCAATAGGGATTTACTAAAACTTCAACACAAGTGGGACAACTATTTCATCGGAAAAAGATCCTCTCCAATGTGTTGGACATCTAACTTGACAACTGACAATTTGGTGGACTTGAAGACACATGCCCTTTGTGTTGGGGTGATTGTCCAAGTCCTCCCAACTATCGAATGCTAGGTTGGGTGCCTAATGTGTTGGAGAAGAGCTGAATCTCATTTCACCTTCTCAGTGTTTGGGTGCAAAAGCTAGTTTTTCTGTTTTTTTATTCTTTATAACTAACTAGAATATTAATTTTTAGGATGTTTTAAGGATTTTGTTAAATATTTTTTTTTTAATTTATAAAATGAAGAATAAAACTAGATTAAAATATTTATTTTAATTATTATTTTTCTATTGTAAAATTTAAGAAAAAAAAATACGAAAAAAAAAAAGGCACCAACCCATATATTGATATCATATACGTTAGAGAAAGGAAGAAAATGTTGTGATGGATGTTCTGATGGATTACAAGTTTACAAATTACAACCATACAAATGAAGAAGAAAGAGAGAGAAAGATGTGAGAGGGGCATACAACAGTCCTACTTCTAATCTTTAGAATTCTATTAGCATTTTTATATGTGAACAGATCACAGATCTAATCTAAACCATATTATCAGCTTTCCTTAACCCTACAATGGTCACTCATAATCTCAGACATTATTAAGACATTTTTTTTTTGGGGGGGGGGGTTGGGGTGTGTTTAATTTTTAAAGTATTATCCGATCATACACAGACGAACATAATATTATTGACCAGAAAAAAAAAAAAAAAGAAGAAGAAAGAAGACAAATAAAAAATTATTATCTTAATGTTAAGAGCAATTTTGAGTTTTGAGTCTTTTGACCGTTTGTACAGTCCCTGGCCCCTCCAAACGTACTTCACGTATCTCCATGTAATTTGTCTCTGCAATTGCATGCATGCAGGAATCCCAATGTGAAATTAAAACAGGGGAACCCCATTTTTGTTTTATTTATTTTTGTAATCAATCTTGTACCAGAGAGGCAGAGACACCTTACTTGCTTGATAACTATCAAAAAAAAAAAAAACCTTGCTTGATTGCTCATCCCTTTTTACGGTTACAGATGCTAAGCTTTGAGCCACTGACCATGCTATGTGTTGCCTTCCTCCCCTCACTCAGTCCCCCCCTCTCTTCTTCTTCTTCTTCTTCTTCTTCTTCCCTGATTCCTTTCTTTGAGAACATCGTACTATTCCGACTTTCCAGAACTGGGTTTTAGGGGGAAATTGTATTTGATTTATAGTTCTGTCTCTGACTGAAGGGTTCAGCAACTTCCAGTCTTCTTCCTCCCCTCTTTTTTTTCCTCTATTTTTCTAATGTTAGAGATCTAGGGCTCCTTGGTGGAACTGGGTTTTCTCGGACGAATTACTTTGGTGGTGTTTTGGATTGTTCTCTCCCAACCCCCTTATTCTTCAATTCCTGGGTTGTGGATGTTGCTTCTCTTATGGGATACCGAGTTATCTTCCTTTTACGGAAAGGTGTCCGATTTCAGGGGATCTCTGCATTGGGTTGTGTTCCCGTGATTCAAATGTGAGAAAAGAGAAATAATTAGTTGAAGTTTCGGGTGAGGTTCATGTGATTTACAAATTTCCACTTTCAGTTTTTCTGGGGTGCCTTGGATTTGTTCCCTTTCCCCTCTGCTATTGCAAATAATGGCATAGAATGCTTTATGAGTTGACCTGTTTGGTGGGTTTTTGGTTTTGATTCACGGGATGATAGGTTAATCACAGGAAACCTTTTGGGTGAAGTTCATGTGAACTTGGCTTCCTTTTTATTGATAGTTTCGTTCTTCACCATTATCAATCTTCTGCTTGAAACTCTTCAAAGTTCTAAAACAGGGGATTTTGTTAATCGTTAGAGCTTTTCTTGTTTTTTGTCCTCCCTCTGTTTTGGAGATGGGCCATTCTGCAGCAGTCTGGGATCAGAGAACTCCGGTTGAAGTTACAAAGGACTGGAATGGAATTGATCAGGTTGCCCTTCGTTCCCCAAGAGGAGCTTCTGCTCGGGTTAGACAAATTCCTTGCTTTCTTCTATGGTTGGGATTGTGAATTTTTTGTATTGAGTGTTGCTTTCTTTCTTGTCACTGCAAGCACTTAGATTCACTTATTGTAGACTTGTCTTTTTTTTTTTTTTTTTTAGCTGAAATGGGGATATTCTGGTTTTCTTCTTGATGAATTCTCTGTCAGCAATCCAGGTTAGTTTGTTTGGAGGTCAGGTTGTTTCATGGAGGAATGATCGTGGGGAGGAGCTTCTGTTCACTAGTAGTAAGGTATGTGGTTTCAGTTTTTCTTCTTCTCTAATCCAACAGTTTTACTGTCCAATTTATACAGCCCAATTCAAATCCTACTCAATTAGTTCTTTAGTCTTAAATTTCAAATTATAGGAACTTAGAAGAGATGGTATGATCACTTGACTGGATGGATCTGGATCAATTAACCCCATAGAGTATATTTCTTATAAGGATTGTTGGTATGAATCTGACTCATCAGAGATGATACCCATTTGTTTCTTGTTCTTTTATTTGCTGTAGGCCATTTTTAAGCCACCAAAAGGAATGCGAGGGGGCATCCCTATTTGTTTCCCACAGGTATTTCAAACTATGATTCTTGATATTAAGTCATAATATCAACACTGATCATCACTCACTAACAAGCTGTATTTCAATATTTTGAAGTTTGGAAACTGTGGATCATTAGAGCTGCAGGGATTTGCAAGAAACAAGATTTGGACTATTGATGATAATCCTCCACCTTTGCGCCCCAGTGATTACAAAGGCAAATCTTTTATTGACTTGCTACTCAAACCATCTGATGAAGATCTGAAATTCTGGCCTCACAGGTATGAACCTAGATATTGTGGAATAACTACTACAACCATTTTGTGGGTCTAATAGTAATAATTATTATTATTATTAGGGAAAAGTCAAGGTGCAGTGGCGCACTGCCCGTGTACTGCAAGTTGGCACTTGCTGTGTCTCTCTCTTCCCCCTTTGATATGACCCCCCTGCCTCTCCTGTTTGATGCTCCATTCCATGCCCCCATTGGTGCCACCTGCTAGCTTGCCACATGTGAGCAGCGTGCCTATTCCTCTCCCTTATTATTATTTTTTATTATTACTATTATATAACTTATTCATATTTATTGAAATTTGAAAATTTTCAGAAAATTTGAAATTTTAGACTGGAAGTTTGGGCTGTTCTGTTTTATTACTATAATTAATTGGTTGAATTTTGGTCAGCTTTCAGTGAAATTGTGTGAAAATTTTGTTTCAGTTTTCTGAAGTGAAAATAAGTAATTTAATTTATTCTAAAACCTTATGCTTTCCTCCAAAATCTACAGAATCCCCTATGCCGAAATTGGTCTATCGGATAATGGAAGCATATATTCAATGCTACTCCCCACTCCCCAAAAAACGAATAAGTTGACATTATCGTTTGGACATTTGCGTACTTGTTCATTGCAGTTTTTTTGTTGATGAAAAATCACTCGGATTTTCAGCTTTGAGTTTCGCCTTAGGGTGTCTCTCACAGTGGATGGAGTTCTCACCATGATATCACGAATTAGGAACATTGATGGAAAGCCGTTCAGTTTCTCATTCGCTTATCACACACACTTCTCCGTTTCTGATATCAGGTATTATTCATTCTCTTTTTTACTAAACTTGATTTATTCTTTCAGCATCATTTTTTTACATTCAACATTATTTCTTGTGCACCAGTGTCATTTTATGCTGATATTAGTTGTTTCATGCTGTAATGGGCATTGTTTTCTGGATCTTTTTTTCTGATAATGTAGAGGCCTAAGCTGTCAAACTGGAAAAAATTGCACCTGGCCAAGCTGTCTGATGAAAAGTTATTTTGTAGGGCCTGAACTTCCAAAAGAGATTCAAAGAAAACATAGAAGCTATAACAACCAGGTTGAATTACAAATATAAATTCTATAATTGTTCTTGGAATAACTTCTGAGTTTATTTCACCAAAGAGTGAACCATCTATATATCACCCTGGTAAGTTAACAAACTTTTTGGCAGAAATTAGGACTTTTCCACTAATTCTTTATAAGGATGAAAACTAAAATAGAAAATAATCAAATAACGAAGCTGATCATTATTTATTTTTTGCTGTTTTTCTATTTCTTTCGTAAGTGGTTGAACGGACAGAAACAATGTTCTGGTGCCAATATTTAGAAGGAATATGAATTCCAAACTTCTGATAATTTTTGAGAATTTACTAATGGATGCGCTTTGCTTATGTGCTCTGTGGTATCTCGACTATACAGGATGGGAACAACAGGTTTCTTTGGGTCTCACTCTCCCATCATGAACAGAAATCATAAGCTGTGTCAGAAATATTTTATTAGTTGGTGGTTTACATTTAAATTCTATTTGTTTTTGAGATATTCATACATGACTTACCTTCACAGTGAAGTGAGGATAGAAGGGTTGGAAACACTGGACTATCTGGACAACCTTTGCCAAAGAGAACGCTTTACAGAACAAGGAGATGCAATCACCTTCGAATCTGAGGTAACTTCTTTCAGTCTTACAGTAACCAAACATAAATGTTTTGCCTCGGCTTGGGAGTAGTGAATGAATCCGACTCTTCCTTCGGAGGGGAATTCGGAAATAAATCAGGAGCTTAAGTTTTGTATAAAAAATAATTTCTTCACTCTCTCAATCATCTTTCTTGTCAAATTTTTTGTTTTGCAAGTCATTACTTGCTTTAATTCAAATAAATTTTTTTTTTTTGTCTTTAATTTTCCAAGAAATTTTGTAATTTTATTTAAAAAAAAAAAAATCATGATTTCTTTTAGAATTTCAGTGAACCACAAGTTCATTTATCATCTATGCTTTAAGAGTGCCTAAACTAGAGCATTATTTAAGAACTCTTTTTTGTGCTGAACCGAGGGATTTGAGTTTCTTGTGTGCAGGTGGATCGGGTTTATGTCAGTTCTCCTAATTTAATAGCAGTCCTCGACCATGAAAAGAAGCGGACATTTGTTATTAGGAAGGAAGGACTTCCAGATGTAGGTAAGAGAGAATAAAAATTTGGAGGAAAATTTGAAAGCACCACCTTTTAGGATGCCTGATTGTTGGTTTTATCTTCTTTGAGTACAAAAATTCACTTGGTTGTGCTTAGATGGGAAGTCCACTTTCTGTGTATGTAAAAATTTTTGACAGCGTGTTATCCCTTTTTTATTTGGGTAAGCTACCTAGTATGATCAACCATTACCTTGTATGCTGGTCAGTTTCCCTCTTATACAGATTTAACTTTGTATGCAACACGTACTGACCATTCAGGTTTTTCTTCTCTGTACTGAATTTTTTTTTTTGGGACAAGGGGGGGTCGGCAATTGGAACCCAAAAGATCTTAGGCCATGGCATACCTATCCTCACCTGTATGCCAGAAAGTCGTAGTCCATTTTCCACCAGCTTGGGCATTTTCAAATAAAATGTCAAACCTGTGATTTTAATAATCTTTTTTATGGTTGTCTTGAGGGGGTCATAATGTACCAAGTGTGGGCCTTGGTGCAATGGTAAGGTTGCTCCATTGCAACCTAGTGATCGCGGGTTAGAGTTTGGAAACAGCTTCTCTATGAAGTGAGGGTAAGGCTGCACACCACATGTTATGATCCTCCCCAGACCTCACAGTGGTTGGAGCCTCGTGCACTAGGTATACCATTTTTATTGAGAACCTCATAGTTGTTGGTGTACAATGTCTTGTATTCCTTCAGAGTTTAATCCAAGGAGTATTGATGCAGTACCTCGATAGGCAGGATGGTGGTCCCGCTAGCCGGTTAGCGAGCCGTGGGGTTGCAAGGGGGTGTAGGGGGCGCAGCTTCCCCTCGAATTTCTTTATTTGAGGGCAATTGTGTACTTTCCGAATTAGGGTTTTTTCGCTATATATTTGTAGTGAGAGTTTCTTTCTCTGTAATGCAAGCAATACTGAGAGGTGTGAAGGATGAGCGCTGTAGCCCTATTCTCCATTGATAGTGAAGTAAAATCTCATTTTACCGGGGACGTAGGCAATCTTGTCGAACCTCGTAAATCTGTGTTCATTGATTGTTCTTGTTTTTCCATTATCTTCTGCATCGTTTTAGGGTTGCATTTTTACAATAGTTCAGTCATGCTTCTTTCTCATTGTGCATTAAAAAAAAAAGGATGATCCACACCATGCATCTGCTCCTTTCCAGCCCGCTTTATTGGTGACCTATTTTAACATCTGTTTGTTAATGAATGATATGATTTCTTATTCTTTTCATCTTCTCTGAACCTTTTCTTTCCTTGTTTAAATATGTGGTTTCCATTCTGCAGTGGTTTGGAATCCATGGGAGAAAAAATCCAAAGCCATGATAGATTTTGGAGATGAAGAGTACAAACAAATGCTGTGTGTTGATGGTGCAGCAATTGAGAAATCGATCACCTTGAAGCCCGGTGAGGAATGGACAGGGCGATTAGAGCTCTCTGTTGTGCCCTCAAGTTATTGTAGTGAGCACCTCGATCCCCTTCAAAGGAGCTTGTTCTAGTGACCATAGCTGTTGGTGTTTGCTATGGCATTCCTTCACACCTTTTTTTTTTTCCTTTTTGGGAGTCATGTAACATTATAAACAATTTTCATAACCATGCGGGTGCAAAATGCTGAAACAAAATAAAAAAGTTAGTGTTTTTTTAATTGATTTGTAATTTTTACTCCCCCAGAGAGTACTCAGTTGATATTTATGACCTGGTTCATGAGGTTGTCGGGTTAATATGGATCCGTGGGACTAGTCAAACTGTAAGTCCTGGATATTCGTTGTTAGCAAAAAAATAAAATAAAAATTATATGTACTAAAAATGTAAAAATTTTAAGGATAAAGAAAAAGTCATGAGTGGGTGGCCGTGTAGATCCCTCCATAGATTCTTCACTTTGAGGTTGCTTGATGAAGTCCAAGTATTTTCTTGGATTCTGATTTTTTGCATGTATCTTGTCCTCATAATGCTTCTTAGGGCTGGCATTCCTTTTTAATAGTCAGAGGTTTACTTCTCAAAGGTCACATTATTAGGTGGGTCGTCATCCAGCTCCTAGAGCTCCCTATCCTTTCCTATCTAATGCTCCTCTGACTGTGGCTGATTTTATTGGTCACAATACCAATACTTGGAAAGCTGATCTCATTCCATATTGGTTGTCTCTTGGGGTTGCTAATATCATCTTATTGATTCCTCTCTCATAACAATGTGAAGGATAAATATATTTGGGCTCTCACTACTTAGGGTTCTTTCTCCGTCTCATCAGCATATAGACTTGCTCTTCCCAACAATATGGAGGATATAAATCTTATTTGGCTAAAAATTTGGCATATTCAAACTGCCCCTAAAGTAAGATTTATCTTATATAAATTAATATTTGATAGAGTTTCACATTAGGAGCGGTTAATAAGTTGGGGATTTCACCTCATGGGAATCTGCCCCCTTTGTTCAGATAATAGTTTAGTTTCTTCTGATCACCTATTTCTACTTTGTGTAGAAATCCCTTTAGGTGTCTATGTATCCTTTATCATCTCTCGAATTTATTTGTTATCGTTATCGTTATATCTGCTCTCTCTAAAAAAAGTGAGAGACTTGCTCGAGTGTTGTGGTTATCTACTGGTTTTCCTCATCAAATGGCTTCCTCTCTTTCCATCAGGGACTGGATTACTTATATTCTAAACTTAATTGGATTGGCAACAAAGATTCAGTTAAGCAATTTAATGGCAAGCATTTGATGGTATATTTGGATTGCTTATATAGAAGCAACATTTCACAATATAGTTCCCAATGCTCTAGCTTTTCGGAGAAGATTATTAACTATGTCTGTAGAATCTTATGTGCAATTCCATTCTAAGGAGAGAAGATCTAGGCATATCATTTATCTTGTTTGGAATCCTCCTCATGTCAACCACATTAAAGCAAATGTGGATGGTTCTCTTAGGATGTTTCGGGTTTCACAACAGACCCTAATAGGTTTCCATATAGACAACTAGAACATGGAGTTGAATCAAAACATAAAAGATTGATTTGTACCTTACACCTGAGTGTGTCGATGACGAAACGATGTAATTCCTTACAATTTCCTTCTCTTAGCTATGGATCTTCTACAGTCCCTCATATCTCCTTGAGCTCTCTCACTTTAATAGTAAAGTGGGGAAAAATGAATGATGGCTATAAGGACCCAAAACCTAGTATTTATAATACTGTCATGCTCCCAAAACCCTAAACCACAATGGGTTGGGTCATCATATCCCTAAACCTGAGAATGGATTAAATCGGTTCATGCAACTTGATTTTCACCCATTTAATCAACTCAAAATAATTAATTAAACCTATAAATCTAATAAGGCTCTAGTTTAGGTAAGCCAAGGATTCATCTCTTGTTTTGCTGAACATATTGGCGTTTCCTCTTCTAATGTTGTTCAAGCTCTAGCTATTCCTCAGGCTTTGGTAATTGCTTTCTCAAGACAATATTCTCACATTATCATTTTGAGTGACAATCTAACTCTTATGTTTCAATATAATCCATTTTTTTATAAAAAAAAAAAAAGTTTAGATCCCTCTCCTAGGTTTTAATTTTGAATACATTGGAATTTTTTCTTGGCTTATTTCTGGGTTTGATTCATGGTGTACATTACAAGTTGTTTACGGAAGAACCTACTATGATGGACTAATGAATCTTGGTGTGCCAAGAATCAATTAACAAAACGTGAGTTAATAAAGCAAACAAATCCAATCAATCTGCTTGATTATAAGGACCATGGCGGTTTACCTTTCATGAGCCATGACAAGGGTTAATAAGAATATAGAAAAGTAAACTAGTTAACTTCTCTTTTAATGTGTATATGCTAGGGTTTTTCAATGAACCAATGCTGGGTACTAAAACCAGGGAAAAGTATCATATCTTGTTAAGCATTTCCTTCATAGAGTAAGCTGATCCCCTGGTCGTATGATTGCAAGGGAAATTGAAGGGAAAGGTGATGAAAATTTTCAAACGTAAAAATAAATTTTTGTAATCATTACCGAATATGATTGTATAAATTACTTAAATTTCTTACCATATATAGTAATGATACATTTTAAATGTAATCGTCATTTTATTTGTCAAACACAAGGATTTATATGTAAAATAAAATAAAATTTAATAACCAAATATGGATTGATTTGAAATTTGTCACAAACATATCGAGTTAATGATTACAAAAGTTTCTTTATTAAGTTTGAAATTTTCACTTCCATTCCCTTTCCAAATGGAGCCAAATAGAAGATTGTGACCAGAATGGATGGTGAGGCCCTGCCTCTTCAACAGCTAATCAATACAACTAATAAACAGATACAATTTTTGCCTACTTCAATATGCCCATCAACACCACTTGCTGGTCCCTACGGTCTGGGGAAAAGAAAATTTCAGGGATGCTATTGGAGAGAGCCACGTTCTGCCCAGCTAGCCAGCACTCACAGTATGAGGTTCCACCATAGACAATGTGCACAAAAATCCTCTGCGGGAGGCAGTAAGTGGCAGTGGGAATCCAACGCCTGGGGTGCATGTCAAAGCCCTCCCAGCAGTTTGATCCTCACTGCCACTCACTGTTCACTGCAGAGGATTTGAGTCCAGAAATAATGTCATGGTACTTTCTGTGGCAACAGAAAAAGGAAAGTTTTCCCAGTAAGCGGGGCTGCAGAGATAGAAGCCTGCAGATATATTGTTCCATTTTGGCATGGCTAAATTAGTTCCATAATCCAGCGCAGTGGTCTACAAATGACGCAGGCCTGTTTCCAGTAACTTATAATTGACTCCCATGTATACCATTTATGACCATAACTGCAAAACCATTCAACCAGACACTGCCTATATATCCAGGGAAGGGATTACCTGCATCAAAAAGCACAAAAGGATGCTCTATATATCATCAACAGATTCTGGAAAGAGTAATAATCAAATTACAAATCATCCAAACACTTAGGGTGCATTGCACTGAATGGAGGATACCACATCTGTTACGCATAAGACATCTTCTACCTAGAAAACTTTTCCAACAAACTCTGGTACATATTCCAGATCATATTACCTGTACACATTGTTCAAATTGGAAACTGCACTTCATTGTGTTTACAATGTTAATTCTAACAATACATGACATAAGTTACAACTGATTAGCCTTCTAAGCTGCAATCACAGATTAGCTACAAGTTAGTAGTATTGAGAATATAGGATCTACATGTAGCAACACTGATTCACTGTATATTACAAGTGAAAAACCAAGTAGTCTTTCTTGTGCTTCCTCTTTGATAGTTGAGAAGTTAACGTCACCAACGTTCACCATGGCCAATTACCTAGTATCTAGGCAATTGTGGTTGGGTTACCAAATTAGGATACTTCTAGTTTCATAAATACAAAACATGGTGATTTATGAAGCATGCAACTGGATCGAATGCAATCCAGGTATGTATGATCAACACAGTTGGTTTTCTGGATCAATATTCTTGTTACTGCCGTTAAAAGAGATGAGGTCAACCTTAGTATGGGAAATAGGAGTGAGCTCCAGATTATAACAAAAGAAACCTTGTTCTGTTCCGACAAATGTGAGTGGAAGAGTACGATCCAACAGCAACACTAAAATGTGAAAACAGGTTTAAGAAGGGAACTCAGCCTCTCTGTGTTACTGTCATCTGAAAGACAATAAGGTTGAAAGGTTGAGAACAAATAGTAGCCAAAATATTGCATTCAAAAAGGGGAAAATAAGATAGTCAGAAAATTCAAACATCGATTGCTCATAAAAGGAAAACCATGCCAAACAACAAAATGAAAACACAAGCACATATTATGGGCACACTAATAATTTATATCCAAGGTCGGATATGCTCGGTGTTGAATAACAAAAATTGCAAGATTCAAGATTGTTAAACAACCAAGAGGCACAATATTAATGAATAAGGTACCTAACTGCGTGTCTCCATTAAGCTAAATTAGAGCTCCTACTATGACAGGAAACATGAGATTTATGGGAGATTAGAAACCTAGAAATCTCAGTGACATGGACTGTAAATCACATAGCCAACAGGACATGTTTCTTTCCTCTATTCATAATGGGGTTATTCTTGCTTTTTGTTGCTACAGTTGTCTGAATATTATTTCTGATCATATATTAGAGTGCATTCTAGGGCAGCTTCTAATCTTCACTTGCAGTGATGCAGCCTCTCTCTTAAGCAAATGCAGTCTACTTCTTCTCTGCATTCATGAGATGCAAGGAACCTCTAAATCAAAGACCATTTACCACAGCAAGGACCCTGTAGCCCTTCTCAGTGCATCATCTCCTTCATTCAAATTCTCAATCACATGAGAACTAAATTTACGAACATTAAATTTGTTTTCAAGGAACTCTTTGTTTAATTAAACTCTTAAAATGCAACCATGGATATCATCTTCAAAGTTCAAAATTTTAGAATATTACGTGAATTTTTTCCCTTTTTGGTAATCATATCATTATGATGTTAAACAAGTGAAATGTTGACACGTTTGATTCAGTCACAAGAAAATTTCTGATAAATATTCAACTGCTAAAATCATCTAATTTATTTAATATTACTGTTGTGGATAAGTTTCTAGAAAAAGCATACACATGTTGTAACGCCCCGGCCCCATTAACCTTGCACAATATTGTCCTTAAAGGGGGGGAAGTGTAACGACCCAAGAATACGGCAAGTATCAGACCCGCCTGGGAGATTGGTGAGGTGTCCCCACCAAGAATACGGCAAGTACCAGGGGGTTTGAGAGATCGGTGAGGGTGTGTAAACTTTAGTCCCACATCTTACTGGGCTAGTTAATAACCTCTAGCTTCCTTAACATGGCACAATACGTTTTAAAGCCTTGAGGCCCATGGGCCAAAGAGGACAATATTGTGCAAGGTTAATGGGCCCCGGGGCGTTACAAATGATATCAGAGCCTACCCCGACAGCAACTATTCCAACCAACTTTTCAAAATTCAACTGAGAAAGCTAGAATCTTAGACTGATACTACATTCATGCCTCGTAAATCTAATATGACATAAAAAACAGGATTTACTTCTTAGCGTCACAAAAATAACAAGCCAACAACAGCTGACTAAACTTCAGGATTCCAAAACTTAGAAATCCAGTTTTGAATAGTGAGAGTCAAACCCAAAGGAAACGAAACTAAATAATGGAAATGCTAAAGGAACAGCTCCACGGTCATAAAAAAATATATAATATGATTTTAATATTCGGAGCTGCAAATTCCAACATAAATCAATTTGAACCATAGTTCCAAATTTCGATAAAATATTTTGTTTTCAACAAATGTTGAAACTAAATCACTAAGGATACTGAAGTTGACAAGATTTCGATTGAAATTTTGAAATGTATTGTTTCTGTAACATTTTGACAAAAATGATACATTTCCTTAATATAAATTCAAAAGTTTCAAACAAATTAGTGAGCTACGGTGGTTTTCACAAAGAGGGTTGGGAAAACTTGGGTTCTTGTAATTTCTGGCCAAATCTCTCTTGTGAAGCATGGAACAAGTTGTTGGCAAGTAGAGGAACGCATCAGAAACAACGATTTGCTGCATTGTTAGAAGATTTGTGCAAGATTTAAATTTGAATGTATATCACTTTTCCCACAAACCAGGGTAATACTTGGTGGTTGGCCTTCAATTTTTTATATGTTACACAACCGTAGCCCAATCTATGACTTCAAGGAGCTGGATTTAATTTTCTGTTTTAAAATTTCTTGCAACAAATATTTGGAAAAAAAAAGGGTTAATACTTAGTTGTTGAAGCTTGATTTTATATATGTTAGACACCATTGACTGATCTACGGCCTCACAGAGTTGGCTTTTTTTTTCCTGTCCTAAAAGTAATTATTTTAATTTTGAATTCTAAATATTATTTTAAAAAATTGTAGAACATTCAGAAAATTAGGGGAAAATTTTCCATTTTGGTTTGAAACTTATTTAAAGTTTATAAAAGTATTGTTATTGTATTACAACTAAAGATGAAAACTCATGCATATTTGAGTTGTTATAATTGATTTACATGTATTCTAATACTAAATTTAAATTTTGTGTGGAATAGGCCATATTAGAGAATTTATGCATTAGTGTGCAACGTATACTACCAAACTAAGGTCCAAAGTCAAGCTACCATTTTCTGTGTGTTTTTTTTTAACACCTACAAAATTTCACTATGTTTAGAGGGCCTACAAAATAGTGTTTTCAATAAGTTTTGGGACCTAATTTTTCCATTTGCGCCTTGAAACCCTTAATTGAAACCTGAAGCCAAAACCTTCCATCGTGCAGATGATATATTCTATTTGACAACAAATGACATGATACTCAATAATAGGAATTCGATTCAAGCACACCTAGAGAATAAAAACATAAGATGATAGGAAAGAAAGAAGATAAACAAAGGATCCCGAGTACCTATGTCCAAAGGCCCTCGACACATAAAACATCCCCAACTAACCAAGAATTACAGAAATAAAGGGATGATGATACAGCTAGCGAATCTTAGATTCCAAACAAGGAATCAGCAATCAGATCAACAACTCCACAAGCCCAGATCTAAACTATCTCATAGTAAATCAGGTTGAAAAAGCTAGCTGATTTTCTGGTTTCAGTAGCCTACATTGGGAAAATAAAGAAGATATAAGGGCTTCTATGGTTCTGTGAACAGTACCCGAAGAGAAGGAAGAGAGAGAAGAGAGGGATAGCGGACAAGAGAGAGAAAAGAGGAATCCTTTTTAGCTACACAAGTCAAATCTTAATTCTGTATTTATTCCATTTAACCATTATCATGGAGGGACTTCATATATTTAAAGAAAAAAAAAAAAAAAAAAAAGATTCTCCCCTAAATCTAGAACTCCTAGGTAGATAGAATAACTTGACTGACCAGGACTCTAAAAAATAAATTATTAAAAATAATTGTTAAAGCCTAAGTCTGCAGATAACTTAGGCCCCACACAGCTATCCATAATAAGACTCTTTAATGACTAAAATAAAGTCAACTATATAACCTAATGGACCCCACTACTAATTGAATATCTATTTTCGTACACCCCTTTAGAACCCCCCCTCCCACTTTTGGGCTTTATAATGCAACCCGTTACAAATAAAACCCAAAGAATTCAAAGCCCACACCCACAGATATTAAAATAGAGTACATATTTGAACTGGACCTGCTTAGATGAAGCTTTCTTAGTCACAAAGTAGCAATCTGGGTCAGAGCATTAGTTTCTCCTTCAATTCAAACAATGCACTGGCTTCTAGAAAATGTAGCTTATGGGTTTACAGGCATTGCAAGAAGCACTAAGATCAAAGAATAAGGACAATCAGAAAGGGATCTTCCTTGCTTAATTAAGGAAGTCTTCTCCCATATAGAGAAAAGAAGCTAAAACTGGAAAACATCACATGGGTGCTGGCAAATAAAGATGGTGATAGTTCAACAAGTAAAATGAGTACTCTGTAATGGAAGACAACAGAATGGAGGTGCTTGCATCGGCATTTCGAAGCTTTTATAATATTGACCTTTCATAATTTAAGTTTCATAAATTTGTTAAGAATTCCATGCATACGCATAAATAGCATAAGCATAATTTATAATTTTTTGCAATAAAAAATATACAAGCAAAAGTTCATTTTCTAGAACTTTTAGCAATATGCTGTTCATGCTATGTTTCTCACTAAAAGCAAAAAGCAGATTCCTTAACAAGATAAAATTACATATTTCATTCATATATACATGGAATGAAGAAAGAACTGCAACTTCTAAAGAAGGATCCAAACTAACGCACACTAAAACAAGATTATGAATGAAACCCCACATATTAAATACTACTATACTAGGTAATAAAAGTTGGCACAATCACAAACCAAAGATGTGGTCATTTGCACCAAATATGGCATTGCCAAACTGTCTTGTATTCAAGTCACCACCATCCAAAGCAGAACCAAACCGATCAAGCCACTGAGTTGGACTTGGGTTTTCCGTCTCTTCTACCCAGTCTGAAGTCATGTCTATGTCATCAACTAGAACAGGGTCAGTCTCTATGGGCCTCCCTTTAATCCGGCTTTCTAGCTTGAGGTTGTAATTTATGTAAAGAAGGTCATTCAAAGTCTCTTTATCAAGCCTATTCCGCTTCTCAGAGTGGATCTGCTGAAATGTGCTCCAATTTCTCTCAAAAGTGGAAGCACTGCAAACCTGACTGAGAATTCTAACCGCAACCCGTTGCAGTCCAGGGGCAGAATCACCATACTGTTCCCACCAGAGTCCTGCATGGTGTATCCACAGCATATTCAGATTTTCACAAAATTAAATAGACATTTAAAAGACTACACAAACAGATGACTGATGAATCTGAGGCAAGAATGTGCTAGATAAACAAACATCTAGAGACTCAATATCAAGACAGTTTACAAACATGACATGCTTTTGGAAAACTAGAACTTATGAATGCAAATTAAGGTTTATGCTGAAAGCATACTATGATGCAAGACGCATGAACCAACCCCAGCCGATCAGATAGACTTTTCGACAGATGGACCTCATTAGAGGACCAGCAAATCCAAACTCACCCAACAGAAACGCTGCTTATTCAGACAATTATACCAATGGATTAGGGTAAAAAAAATACTCAATTGGGTGTATATAAAAATCATAACACTTGCTTACATAATACATATCAAGAAAAGCAATGCTGTGGAAACAAAATGACAAGATTCATCTTGAATCAACATAAAGAAATAATGTGTATACATACCAGGTGATATTGTGTTGCGTGCCTCTCTTGCTAGGCTACAGCCAAACAACCCCTGTGCCTTTTTAAATGCAAAAATTTGTCCAGTCATATCATGCCTCAATTCGGGTGTCGGTAGAAGTTTCTCCAAAACATCAAGGAAATCTTTCTTGATCATGCCAAGAAATTTGACTTCAGGATTGTATTGAATACTAGGATTCAGAAATGCTGCTGCTGCATGTAGTGGTGAATGGAGCTGGTTTTGCCACCTTCTATCCACTATGTCTAAAAATGTCTTGCATTTATTCTCATCCATAATATAATACGTCCTAATAGATTCCTTGGCCTTGGTCATAAACTCATATATGGACCCCACAGCAGGTTTTCCACCAGAAACCTCTCTCAACACTTTCAGCAAAGGCTCTGAAACAGCTACACACTCTTCAACTGCTCTCCAGAAGTCATTATCCTCAAGAATTTCTATACAAGATATGCTCTGTGGTTTATTAAAATAAGCAGGATTAGTTGAATAATCTGGACTATTGAACATATGCTTCAGTCTCGACCTCTGCTTCAACATGGACTGCAAGGAGAGAAAATTGGACACAGACTTTGTGATACCGGTCCGAACAAGTTCTTGCCCCCCAGTGAATTTTTTCATCAGATCAAGCACCCATGTGTGATTGTATACGAACCTAGAAATAGTTTGGGCTTGCAGGATACATCGATTAACCCAATCAATCTTAGAAAAGTCTTCCAAGATCAAATTCAGACAATGAGAAGCACAAGGAGACCAGAAAATGGTGCTATAGTTCTGCAGGATTTGACTCCCAACACCAGCATAGTTCAGAGCATTATCCATGATTATTTGAACAACATTTTCTGGGCCAAAATCTTGAATGACCGAATCAAATAAATCAGCAAGCCATTTTGTGTTCTTGAAATAGGTGGAGACGTCAACAGATTTGTGGAAGAAGGTTCCAGACGGCGACGACACTAAGAAGTTTATCAGAGCTCTTGACTTATTGTCTGTCCATGTATCTGCAATGATCGTACAACCAGTGGTGGCCCACTCTTTCTCAATTTCCTTTGATTGTTGGCTCACTTCAGTTTTGATTCTTTCTAACCATGTGGTCTTCAGGGTTTCTGAAGATGGGCCTCGAAAGCCATGACCAGCTTTTGCTACTGCATCCATCATTAATTGATAGGAAGAAGAACGAGCAACACTGAAGTCCAGTTTATTCTCAAAAAAGAACAAAGCAATACTCCTGTCGGCATTTTCCTTGTCAAATGAAGGTGATGGGGCCATCTGTATACCAGAAGGAAATAATTTTGTGATTGGTGGCATTGCTTCCATAGATGTGAGAGCTTTACTTGCAGGCATGTTTACAGGAGGTTTAGTTTCTGCAAGCCGTTGCTTTTTAGCGCTAGCAGCTTCTTTCCCCTCCTCCTTCAGTGCTATAATAGTCCTTACCCTATCAGTTACTTCATCCCTTACTTTGCTACATGGATGAACACCTTTACTAGGCAGTCGAGAAAGATGATGTTTCAATCTACTAATACCCCCATTCAGAACTTTTTGACAAAATTTACATCGCACCTTATTTCCTTCTAACTTCTCACAGTACTCCCAACAGACGTCTTTTTCCCGAACCACTGCCATGAAAAAGTACATTATGAGATAGTAGTAATTTAGGAGCTTTGACCTTTTTTTTCTTGATTATCTGACTTTGTACAACACCCAATGGGTTTAAAAGGACTGGATTGACTACGGTAAACATCAGGCCAGAAAGGAGTCCAGCAACCTTTTTCTGTTTTTTTTTTTTGGTTGGATTTGGGGGGGGGGGGGAGGGGAGGGGAGAAGAGGAAAGCAAGATATTACAGATGTGTAAGGAGCAGCTAACTTGACTAAGGCATTTTCATAAACAAATATTTTTACTTAACCATTCATCACTCATGGTATAGGATATTTTCCCATCTGGTCCACACATAACTGGATCCAGACTCAGATTAGAGATGCCAAACATGAACACGGAACTTTTTTCTTACAAAAACACTTGATGTCCATTCTAAGGGAAGAAAAAAAGGTGTAAAAATATCATAAGAAAGGGGGAAAAATACAGCTGAAATATGATCAGCAGCTTGATCATGTGATATGTCTTTTCCATCAACTGGTATTCAGTTTAGGTTTCCCTGTTAGTGAATGACTAGTTAGTTACCTACTCCAATTGGGTTGTAGTCTGGTCCTAGTTGGAGTCCAACTCTTATGATGTAATGTCTAAACCTACTTGGAGTCTAACTCCTAGTTATGGTATGACTGCTAATCTGCCCTCTATATATAGAGGAGCTTATGTACTCTCAGTTCTCAGATTTGAATAATGAATGATTGCAGTCAATTGCTTAAACAGCCGGGATAGCTGTGGGTGAGATGCCCAGGCCGAGATAGCCAATCCCACCCACACTTGTCTTGTTTCTTTCCTTTTCTTTTCTCTGTTACTGCTGCTGTTATATCTGCTGTTACTGTTTACGGCTATTGTCAAAATCAGACCTGTTCACATCCTCAAAGTTAGAACCGACCAGCACCCATGGAGGAATTAGGAGAGAGATCGATCTCCTCTTCCTTCCCCAACTGATCTCTGATCTGCCTGGTCTTTTCAGAGGATGTTCACAACCACCCAAGGATCACTCGATCCTCTTCTTGTTGCTGCTCAAGCAGCCCTACTACAGTTCTTGAAAAATTCCCTCAGATTCTCTTTCCTAGGTTTGAAAATCAAGAAAGTGCACAACTCTCAAACCAACCGTCAAAAGCTCTTCATATTTGGGGTTTTTGTACCCTCCCTAGTCCCTACAATCAACCAAGTTTGCAGCTCAATTGGAGCCCCACAGCCCCAGCCGCACCTCTCTCTCTCCCCAGCCCTATCGCAGGTCCTTCTCTTTCCTATTGGGTTGGGTTTTGGTCTGGTTTTGCTGCTGCATGGCTATTGTATCCTTGGGGGCTTATTTGCTGGTCTTATTCCCTTGTTCTCCTGGGTACTTCTGATTATTGTCAAGTTAGTTAACTAAGTCTTATTTGTCTTGTTTGGAGTTGTGATACACTGCTGGGGTAGTTTACTTGTAACCTACTTTTGCATTACATACTGCATACCTAATTAGATGTCTCAACACGACATAACCTGACACAACACAACCCATGGCAACTCTACTAGCAAGTAAAGAACTCCAAAGACTTTTATAGATTACACAGTTGGGTATCCAAGTTTTATTGTTACTCAAAAAAACTGTCCTGGTTGTTAAGCAGACGAGTAGGGCTTTCCTAAGTGCCAAGAAACTGCAGTATGATATTGCATATGTATAACCAAATATCGAAATTGAACTTACTGATGATGTAGGAATAATATCTTCTCCAATTTATGACCTAGTAAAGCAGCAAAAATCGTTCAAAACATGAACCACCAAATGGGTTGAGCATCACTGCAGAAAAGATTCAAGAATAAAGAGGATTAGAATAACAGAAACAACAATTTGTTTGAAAACTCAATACAGATAATTTTGTAGCTGACAATAGAGCAAATTTACCACTCCCATAATACAGTATCAGGAACAATAACAGACCTGAAGTAAAAGAATGAATCGCATGGAGACACAATAGATTCTTCTTCAAGCAAAGCCACATTTGTACTCTGAGCACATTAAAAGATCACCGGACTTTTTACATGTCATTCTAATTTTTTTTTATAAACCTCAGGTGAAAAAAATAATAATAAATAAATAAACAAGCTTAGGTTTATGGGTGAACAAGTATAATTGAAAGTTAACAAATAAACAGAAAGTGATAATTTTCGCAGTTATACATCTTACTGATGCAATATATGAACATTACTCAAAAAGTTCCTTTCTCAATGAATGACCCTACAATGCAAACATTAATGTTACAAGACTAGAACCTCTACCATGAAATACTGGAATGGTCTCATTTCAGTTTCACATAAGAAATCTAACCTAAAATCTGATACCTATATTGAGAACAGTAATACAAGAAGCCAACAAGTTTATGATTAAAACAAATATGTGCCATCCAAAACTCCTCATAGTGGAATTAGGGACCCTTAGCAATCAGAAGATAATTAGAACGCATAGCGCAGCACCGCAAAAAATCCTACCCAGCATTCCAACTCTAGGAAGAAATCCTCCTTGTGATATGGCCCTGACCTGAAATCTTGTTAGTATTTTTTTTTTTTTTTTTAATTCAAAAAACCTTGTTCATAATCATGCTGCCTCTTTGGAAAAACTATTCCTACCATCCTACCATTATAAACCAAAACCACTTATATCTCTTCAATTCATCTTTCTAGTCTTCAAACTTCGAACTTTAATTTCCCAGCATTCCTCCATTTAAACATCAGATAAAACAAATTTTTATCTCGAATTAAATAGTTCTTGTTTATTTCCCAGGTGACTAAAGCACATCATATCAACAAAAGCAAACCGGCGATGTACAAATTATACCAAACGAAACTGCTTCTCCTAGTAAAGCCCATGTCTGAGTTATTTAACAATCTAGAGGAGACCACAAGTGTAGTCCATAACCACGAAACCAACTCTCCATCTTCCACATCTCCTTCTAAACTTGATGAACAGATGACCCAACTAAGGGCCCAATGCTTAGCAAGCAATTATGGGAGCCAAAGTCACCAACCAATTCACTTTGAATCATACCAATAACTACCCATAAATTATAAGTCGCCATAATTTGATTTAACCTCCACCATTTGATAAAAATTAATTTTTCAGGCATGAATTCTTCTGCAATTCCTCTCTATCTCTCTGAACTTAGTGGGTTCAAAATCAGCTCAGAAAGGTCTCATGACTCCCCATTTGCAGTCCAAAATTTTAGATCATGTTAGAAAACCAAACCCAGTAGATCCACAATTCTCAAACACTATAACACTAAAACTCAACTCATCAAGCAATCTCAGTACAAGATCTCAAAAACCCAACTCCTAAAATCTTCACATATGAACCCTAAGGAGCTGAAGAACTCAGGAAGAAAAGCTTCAACATACAAAAATTAGAAAATATAGGAGCAAGAAAAAAAGGCATAAACAACAATAAAAAAATCGATAAAAGACGAGAAAAAAGAAAGAAAAGGAGAGACGAAGGAGAGAAAAAGAGAGTTTGTAAACTCACAATCTAGAGAGAGAAAGAGAGATCTTCTCGCTGGAGATATACCGGAAATCGCAGATTCTGCAAAAATAGTTTTCTTATTTATCGCGAATAAAAAATTTTCAGTCTAGAAATGTAAGAAATATCGCGATATCTCGACATCTCGCAGTTTAGGGTTTAGCAATTTCTTTTTATATTTTTCACAGCTTTTTTCTCGTTGTTTTCTTGTCATTTATTGTGCTATGCGATATCTCGCAGATTAACCGATTTTTCGTGGTTGGCAGGTGTACGATTTCTCTATAGTTTACTTATCGGAGTATTTTGATTGGGTCTCGCCAGACTCGCCACACGAGTTTGAAGCAATTTGTCTCCGTCAGACTTAAGCGTTCTAATGTTAAGAATTGCCAAGTGGACGGTAGGACTGGATCCTCACCCCCACTTGGTGATTCCATCGTTGATGTGGTATCAAAGTATTGGATCACTATATTAACCCAAAAAAGAAAATATGTATTCGAATACCAATGATGAATTTTTCTCGTCTCCTTCTTGGAGACAACACAGTCAAGCCAAGCCCAGCCCTTGCCCCCCGCTATCATATAGTATTCATCTCTCCTTCATCTTGTCAAGGACTCAAGATGGGAGGAGAAATAGAGTGTGACTCTTCTATTACATTATGGAGAGAGCCATTCTCGTTGTGAGCGATCCATGAGACCGAATCAGGTTCATGATGTAAGAACAATCTTATTCGTTCTTGGTCCATGGATTTGAAATCCATTAAATGCAGAGAGAATGTGAATTCTAAATCCACGGACCATAAAAATACGCAATTGGTCTAGTATGTGAATTTGATCCAAATTCAACCATCACATCCTACCATAGTGCTCAGAGAACATCAATATTGTATTAATTATTTTGACTCATGTTCAAATATTTAGTAGATGGTGGGATCTAATGTGAAAAGACTAACTACTCTCCCCACGTGGGGAACTAACCCGGACTCACTCGCTTACCCATTCTCTTTGTATCCACAACTAGGGGTGTCAATCGATTGGGCCGGGCCGGTCTCGATCAGGCCTAATCGGGCCTGGTGGTGTGAAATCCCTACATTGTGAACGCCTGTTTACTTAAACGGGACTAGGTTTGGGGGGCATGATATGGTTTGTAATCGGGCCGATCGGTGTCAAGCTTTAATCGAGCTACCTTAAACGGGCCTTAAACGGGCTATGGACCTACTTAAGTCTGAACGGGCTCCCCCTAAAATCATTTTTTATGTGGATTAAATGTGCAAAAATCTTCCATTTGAACATAGTAAAAGTCACCCAAAAACTCTCCACAATTAATCATATATAAGATCATGGTTGCTTCTTACAAGAAAAAAAAAAAGAAAAAAAGAATGAGAGAGATTATGACAAGTACCAAAGTAATTGTTCTCCACAAGAACCCCTTCACTCACTCCCTATTCAAACATCTCAAAAGATTCTATTTTATTTTAGAAAAAATGATTGGTATGTCAGCGAATTACCCAAGAATTGGGTATGCTAGCAAATATAGACCATTGGATTATGGTGGTTGAATCTCTGCCTTTTATTTAATGTATTGTAGTACAATACATATACAACCCAATCATACTTAATACATATTCTGACCTGACATGTCAGCCTCCACTGACTTGTACCCTCTCCCTCTCGTCCTCGTAACTCACAACTAGTGCAACAGAGGAGCCTCAGAGCGCCTGCATCCCTTTCTCTGGTCATCTACAACATTGTTTGCCCCTGTTTGTGCCGTTCGAAGAAAACATCGCGGATTCCGTTTGCTGTCATTCGTAGAAAACATCAGATTCCGGTTACTTCTTTGCCTCCTCTTTAAGCCTGCGCAACAGAGGAGCCCCTGTCTCTGGTCATATGCAACCTAGTTTGCCTCTGTTGCTGCTGTTCGAAGAAAACGTCACGGATTCTGATTGTTGCCGTTCGCCTCCTCTTTAATTCCGATAAGGCCTCTTCATCATTTACCCTTTTTTTTCCCATCCACATCAGCGATTTGTGTGAACCCATTTACAGTTAAATTTGGACAGCCATTTTGGCGATTGGCAGCTGGTGTTAAAGAACTTTGTAATCCTGCTTGAGGTTGAAGAACTTTTCTACTCTTCCAGGTCCTTGGAAGTGCAAAGGAGCTGTAGCTGTGGTGGTCTCTATTCTGATCTTCAGAAATCCTGTTTCAGTGACTGGAATGCTTGGTTACTCGCTAACAGTTATGGGAGTTATCCTTTACAGCAAAGTGAAGAAACAGAGCAAGTGAAGAAACCGTCTGTGCTGAAACGGCATACAAATACAGGAATGTGTTTTCTTGTATTTTATCTTTTGAGTGATTTACATCCTTCTCCTTTGTAGTTTGCGTTTAATCCACCCCTTTTCCTACGTTTTAAAAAATCTCACATACCTCCCCTGTCAGATAACTCGATTAGTAAACCGTTAGTTGTGGATGTTAAAGTGCAATTCTACCCTTCTGCCTTTACCAAAATTTTTAGAGTGATTTACATCCCTTCCCCTGTAGTTTGCGTTTATTCCACCCCCTTCCCTTATGTTTTAAAAAATCCCACATACATCCCCTATCAGATAACTCGGTTAGTAAACCGTTAGTTGTGGATGTTAAAGTATGATTCTATTTTAACATCTGTACTAGATTCCTTGTTCGGGTCAATACTATTTGCAACACCTGTACCAGTTGCTCTTCCTTTCATAGCAATAGCAGTAGCATTAGCATATGCTTTCCCTTTGTCAATTGCATTTGCAATAGCATTTGCTGACCCAACAGAACCACTACTACCACCACTTGTTGCTCCAGTGATAGCTTTGCATGCACCAGAAGGCCTTCTAATTGTTTGTTTTTCCCAACGAATCTCCACATGATCATGTACTCTCTGTGCCATACCACCAACATCCTCATCACACTCATTAACATCCACAACTAACGGTTTACTAACCGAGTTATCTGACAGGGGAGGTATGTGGGATTTTTTAAAACATAAGGGAGGGGGTGGAATAAACGCAAGCTACAGGGAAGGGGGATGTAAATCACTCTAAAAATTTTGGTAAAGGCAAAATGGTAGAATCGTACTTTAACATCCACAACTAACGGTTTACTAACCGAGTTAAGGGGAATTATGTGAGATTTTTTAAAACATAGGGGAGGGGGGTGGAATAAACACAAACTACAGGAGAGGGGGATGTAAATCACTCTTTATATTTTTTATTATGAGGATCGCAGCATGATTCTTGGAGCTGAGATTGGAAACACATTAGTTTGAGGCTCGTTCAGAGAGATGGGAAGTTTCTAAGGGTGGTTGCCCCTCTATGAGATTTGAGAATTTTCTCAAATTAGAGCCGATGATTCTCTGAAACTCTAACAGCCCTTCTCTCTTCTAAAAAAAAAAACAAAAGCTGAGATTGGTGCTATTCAGCCGATTTCATATATTGCACCCTCCAAATTCCTTTTGTCGGAGACCGACGATAGGGTTTCCACCTGTATCAAGCATCAACCTGAACAGCCCGCTTAGGAAAGGCTAGTAAAATCTAAATAAGAGGACTCATTGGTCTGTCTTTTCTTCCCATGATATAGGTATGTGTACTATTCTTTTCAGGGACAGAATTGAGTCTCTGCCCAATTTATATTTTTTCTAGTCATTTTGACATTTCTTGATTAATTAATGGAAGATATTCTGATACGTTTTTACCATTATTTCCAACCGTTCACATGTTGACAACAGCCAGTTACTAACTTCTTGTCCTGCTACTGTAAATGTTTGTTTAAACATGTTTATCTGGAAAAAAGCTTGTTCTGTCAAGGTGATACATGTATCAAGGAAAAGGAGAATGCCTCTTTATTTTCATCACGTAACTTGTAAACTTAAATGAGGTTTATAACCCTCCTATAAACTTCAATAAGGGCCCGTTTGGTATCGTTTCTGTTCCAAAAATGTCATTTCATGTCAAAAACGAAAATTTCAGTTTCTGTGTCAAAACACAGTTTTTAAACGAAAAATAGTGTTTTAAAATTTCAGATTTTTATCGAGAAATATTTTTTTTTTTTTTTTT
>NC_056570.1:4111414-4208685 GCF_013358625.1 Macadamia integrifolia | reverse complement strand
AAATGAATATCACCCTGAGCTCACTTATTGTCACAAAGAGTTATTCAAAGTCTAAGACAACAGAGAAGAGGATAAACTGGAAAAAATATAAGACAATATTCAAAGTTACTGTCATCCATCAGAACTTTCAAGCACTTGCATGTATCACAACCGAAAACTAAAGAAATCTAAGACAATAGAGAAGAGGATAAACTATCTCAGAAACAAAGGGAGAAATTGCAGTTCATGCATCCCTCACCCAAGCAAATTGGCACTCCCCATTAACAGTAAAGAGAGAGAGAGAGAGAGAGAGAGAGAGAGAGAGAGAGAGAGAGAAGCAGGAGGAGGGATATTGAAAAGTGTGCTACTTCAATGGGGTGAGAGAGAGACAGAGAGATCATAAACATACTTTGCATTATCTTCTTCAAATCACCATTGAAGGTCTATGACTTTTGAAGAAGAAGTGCAGAGTATATCTATGATCTCTCTCTCTCTCTCTCTCTCTCTCTCTCTCTCTCTCTCTCTCTCACACACACACACACACACACACACAAACACACTAATAAGAAAATCTCTTCACCACCTAAGTATCTATCTATCTATCTAGTCGAACTTAATTTAAGCATGAGATGCAGAGAAACTTTTAATCAAATATTCAGAAGGGATTGTTAGTTCTGCCACTGGCACCGACAAATGGGGAATGCCGATAGAACTGAAATTCCAAGAAGATCATAAGAAAGAAGATACATTGCAGCGTTGTTACACAGATACGCTGAGCTCCCGGAGGTCAATAGCAGTCGTTGTCCCAGAAGTTGCTACTGGAAGAAGATGGGTCTCCCAGCTGCGACCAGAGATGATCTCTGCAGACATCGAGAGAAGAAGCCCTAAGCATTGCGAGCACTTTCCAAATTAAACCTTCATTCCTCTCTTCCTCTTTTCCTCTCTTCCCAACTCTCCTAGCTGCCACCAGCGATGATCCCACAGAAGTCGAGAGAAAAGCCCTAAGCGCTGAGGCCACTCTCCAAATTAAATTTGAAAGTGCTTGCGAGTAACGTTTCAGGAGAGAGTACTTTTTTCAGAGTATGTATTTTAATTTCCCAACACAAATAGTACAGTATGCCTCAGGTTTTATCAGTGTATTTTTGCATATTCAGGTATCATTTTCTATAAAGTTAGATGCAAATCTAACAGTTGGAATTCAATTAACTAAATCCTACGATTATCATCACGCTAGCATACCTTATTCTTAGGTAATGTGCTAGCATTCCTATCCCTCTCCTTTTATTTTATTACAAAGTTGGATTTAACATCGTGTTCAGCATCATCTATCATAGATTTTTTATTACAAAGTCTTTACTATTATTTTGTATTAATAGTGGCAAAATAGGTATTTAGGCAGTTTTAAAGGGGTCGGGTCGATCGGCCTAAATGGCTAGGTTCAAGTGAGCTTCTTAAACGAGTCGAGCAGATTGGGTGCCCGACGAGCTAGTAGCCTGCACCGTAAATGCCCGTTTAATAAACGTGTCAGGTTTAGGCCCGACACGTTTATTAAACAGGCCAATTCAGGTCGGACCTTCAGCGAGTCAGGCTCAATCAGGCCTACCGGTGCTAGCTCAGGATTGACATCCTTATTCACAACCACCCAATTGTTAGGGGGAGGGCACAATGCTATCATGAACTACTTGTTGCCACGACTCATAATAGCACCATGTTACTACTTGTCACAAAGTGTTAAATTAAAAATTGTAACTTTCTTTTAATTGCTATCGTCTTATATTTAAAAGTAATCTAATGTTGGGATAAAAAATACTCGAGAAAAAGAACATTACTCAATTGTGTTCTCTACATCCAGACATAAGGCATCTAAAAGATAAGCTCATGCCCCCCTAGTTGGATGCCTATGTATGGCTAATACATTCAACCCACAAACCTCCCACAGGGTGTTGAAACCGCCTGGAGAGAGAAAATCCAAGGAGGGTTATCTTTTCCTTTTGTCCAAGGCGACCGACGACACAATGTGTTTGGATACACAGGGGAAAATGCAATAGATTGTACAAGAAATCTTCAACCAACCACAAAGATCATGTGATGCAGAATTGTGGTTGAACTGGATTGATCATTCTGACAATTTAGATCGAGATGAACTGGGTTCACTTAATAGGTTAATTAGTAATAGAATTAATTTAGAATTTTATTTCAATAGAACCGTGATTGAACCAAATTGACCCTTCTGACTAAGGGTGTTAATCGGTTCGATTTCGGTTTAAACAGTTTGGTTCAATTCACATATATTTTGGCTAAAACCAAAACCACACCATTTCCTAAACGGTTGCACTTTTTAAAATCGCAATCATTTAGTAAATGGTTTCGGTTTCCACGGTTTTTAAATGTTTCGATTTCACGGTTTTAAACGGTTTTGATTTCAGTTTATTCCATACGGTTTCTAAACGGGTAGCAATCGGTTTGCTAGTTTATTCTCCTGTTTACTAAAATTTGCTTTTGGTGATAAACGATTCAATCTTGAGAATTTGAAATGCAAACCATTATGTTTTATTAAAACAACTAAGCAAAAGAAAATATTTTGATAGAAAATTGTCTTAAACGCATCTAACAAGTCGGTAAGTAATGCTTACAACATAGATTTTCTTCTTTCCCCCCCCCCCCCAATAATGTGTTATAATAATATGCCATGGTATAAGCAAAAATTGCATTTTTATCAGTATACATTCTACTTAGTGCGTTGGATTAATTTAATCGACATTCCGAACAATGAGCAAGCTACCTCCAGAATTATTTTCAGGCTTCCAGCACTCAATCTTTGAATCAAATGATATACTAATGATATTTTACAACCACCTTATTTAATCTTTAAACAGGTTAATCGGATGGATTTTGATGGCTTAAATGGTTCGATTTTCACGGTTTCAATTCGGTTTGAAACCAATGGATTAAACGGCTCTGTTCAATTTCAACCATTTAGCTAATCAGCCTAAAACTTGAAACCATAACCGAACGTAGTTTCGGTGTAAACGGCTTGGTTCGATTTCAGTAAACGGTTTCGATTTCAAATTCACATCCTTACTTCTAACAATTTAGACCGAGATGAACCAGGTTCAATTAATAGGTTAATTAGTAGTAGTATTGATTTAGAATTTTATTCGGTTCTGAGTCCCAAAAAAAAAAAAAAAAAAATGGATGCAACACCAAGGATCTCATCACTAAAAAAAAAAATGGATGCAACACCAAGGATCTCATCACTAAAAAAAAAATGGATGCAACACCAAGGATCTCATCACTCTCAACTTTCCCACCCGACCCATCGCCACCAACCAAACGGAGACTAAGGATTTATTTTAGTCTAGGTGGTCTAAAAGGCACCCTCAATTCTTCATACCAACACAAGTATCTGCCATGTAGTAGATTTGATAAGGTTGAAATTCATCGCCAAGTAGATTCCCAAACCCCTACCGATGTGTAAAAGTTTCATTTGAAATGAAATTGCTCTAAGTGGTAAAACAAAGCTTTGAAAATTTAGTGAGATATACTTATGTAAGAAAAAAGAAGGAACAAACGAGAATAAAAGGTGTAATATGTCAACACATGAAAGGGTATATGATTGAGACCTGAGTTTAAAATTCAACATGTGACCAATTTAGACCATTTTCTAAATATCCATTTGGCTGAAAATCCCATGTCACCCATTCATGTGGCAAAATTTGGTGCTAGTCAAGGCTTTTACAAAAACAACAATTGCACACAATGCAATATGGAATAAATCTTCCAGTTAGAACAATGATATACTTTTTCCTTTTGTCAACATAAATAATAAAGAGGAAAAAGAACAAAGAAGAACTCATTCTGAACTCCACTAACTTTTCTTTGATCAATCAAGCTCTCAAACTCTATAGAAAAGAAGGGTGCAACCTCCCTGCAGTCAAGGGCTGCAATTTTACACCAAAAAGAACCAGAGTGGACTCTCCTACAATTGGTCACTTCAAGGTCCATAGGTGATGTGCAAAATCAAGAAAGAATAATCCAAAATTAAGACTTGGTGCCTGAGTTGTACCCCTTGCAGGTGTTGAGGTAAGTTGTTGGGGAATAACCCGCAACATAGGAATTTAAGCTCCATACCTCGACAGAAATTATATGCCCCGCCGATACTCCAATTCCTTTGTATTCTCCAGCAGTACCTGTCAATCAAACCAACAAGGCAATAATGATTAACAGGTTCTTTCCGAAAATTTTGGAAGACCCATCATTCTCTTGACATGGAATAATGCAGTAGTGAGAGAATAGGGAGGGTGGGAAAGTACTATACTTCTATTTAGACTGACCCATAAAATAAAAACACAAAGAAGGTAGATTAACTCAACCAACCCACTCAACTCAACAAAAGCCTAATCCGCAACTGCTTTGGGGCCAGTCACATGAGCACTGCTCTATCGTTCCACTCAACTTAGAAAACTTTTCCTAAATCATAAGCACTCATGTATTTTATCATTCCCTCAACTCCCAAGTCATTATTGGCTCTTCCTGTGTCCTTCTAGAGCTTCAACTTGCACGTATCACTCTTCACTGATGCAGTACAAGCCACTGGTCTTCATAACACAACCAAATCATCCAAGTCAACTTTCACTCATTTTCTCCTATTGGCCCACCATCTGTCAGTTCCTGCAGATGCATCTCTTTATTCTACCTTTCAAGACTCAACATGTGCTCTTTTCAACATCATATTCTCAGAAATTGTCATTTCTTTTAGACACTCCGTTGCTAAATTTAGTCCTCCATAAAGCGTGGCTGGTTTTATAGCCATCTTCTAAAATCTGCCTTCAATTTTCATTGTATGCATCAATAGCAAGTTAGCAACAAACTCTAAGAACACCTCTTGATTTCATTTACCCTTCTACAGTTCTAAGGCAACATCTCCTTCAATTAATGCCAAGACTAGACCAGGATATAGAAAAGATTTATTTTGCCATCTTGGTCATCAATCTCTGTGATTCATAATTTACCTCATTAACTCTGCTTAGTCTGAACTATCTTTAAAGGTTTTTAAAGCACCCCTTATGATTCCAACGTGGAATTTTACCCCCTCTGTAATCTTGACAAAAAACAATATTATCAGAAGAACATAAACCATAGGACCATGTTTGTAGGCCTAGTAAACTCATACATGTCTTCAAAAAGTTCAATGATGAACCATAGTACAAACCTACTCTGTATTAAAATCCACACTCCAACATATGTATCCTAAACTAAGCAAATCACAGTCACTAATGACCCCTTTTTTAAAGAAAGCCATTGGACAGGAAACCAAGATGATCTTGCATTACCTCTCGAATGTAGTTTGCTATAGCCTTGCACCCTTCTATCGCAAGTTGCATGACATTCTCGAAGATGTCCATTGGTAGCTTTGCATCCATCTGCAACAGATCAACCCACCCATCATTATCATCTAGTAAAGCTGACTCTAGCCCATATAATGCAAAATTTTAAAGCTTCACAACACCCTCCCCTCCCCCCCCACCCCACCCAAAAAAAAAAAAAACCCTCCTCACACTCATATGTGAACCAAAAGAAAGAAAACCAAATGCAAAGAAGCACAAATCTCAGTTACCAAATTAACAGTGAGTATAGCATGCGTGATAGCAGTTCACCATTAGAGAACTAGGATCACCAAAATGTTAATCCAGAATGGAAATAAGGTCATATGAATTAAATGGTAAAATTGGAAACAGTTGATATGTTTTTCTCAATATCAACAATCATGTGTAATAAATATGAAAGAAAATGGTCATGTTGTGAGCAGGTACAAAATGTTTAAAGCATTACAGTAGCCCCCCATCCACAAGCCCATCACAATCAGGTCATTATATGAACACTGTCTAAATTTAGCTTTGATCAGATGACCCAAACCATTGAAAATTCACACTTTTGCATTTCCTGAGCTGATACTCATTTCTTTACCTTTTCAGATAATAAAATGACGCCCTTCTTTATTTTTAAGATCAGAGATGACTGGTGAGGATTCTGTTTCTCTATGACAGTTCTAGTAGAAGTCTTTCCACTGTTTGTTACAGAACTTCAAGCAAGATTCCCATTTTGGGTTGAAGGCTTCAAATGAATAGAGTATACCTTAGAATGAGTTGAGTATATGATGTAGGGGATTACCTATAAACTAGGGGTCCTACAAGGGCTGGTTAGGACAGGCTATGCAAGACTATTCAAACCCTAGATGTGGACTCACGTCTAGGAGTGGTGGCAGCATACATGAGGAACATAAAGACTAAAAACATAGATTTAAGTAACAATGAACAATAGTCCCAGCTGAATGCAATCAACTTAACAAGGCATCAGTTGGGAAAAGCATAAGCAGCATGATATCAGCATGAATGCATGAACTTTCACTATTCCCAAAAATGTTAGGTGCCATGTTAATGACTTAACTACTCAGCTAATACATGAAATCATCAAACATTCAATATAAGGAACTTAAAAAGAAGAGGAAAATTGACAAAGACAGCAGGATACTAATAAGATGAAGTGAGTAACAAGACCTAAAATGTAAATAGCAAAAGAAAGAAGGCTATTCTTACTTAATAACAGGTGTGACATGTAATTAAAATTGTAAACAGTGGTGTTGATGGCTGAACATAACAAAAACAGTGAGGTATGGTAGAGATTAATCCGTGGGGGCATGGATTCAGTATGTATCAACAGCAATGGAGGAAGAGACAGAGAATAGGAGAAGAGGGGGAGAACATAAGAGAGAATACAGAATTTTACCACATATACTAAGAAGAAGTAGAGAGAAGATTGAGGGGGAGAGAGGCTTACAAATGATGGAGAGTCCAGGAAGTTTTGCTTAATTCATCATTATCTTGTCCAAATAGAGCCTTTTTAAAACCCAAAATGAAGAAAGAGAAATAACTCCCTAAAAATACTACTTTTCCAGCAATAGCTACTACCTAATAACTGCTGCTCCAGTAATAGCTTCCTAATAACTCCCCTACAACATTAATACATAATAGTTTGGACACTAAATAAAAATAATATTAAAACAAGATAAAATAACTACACATAATGTTGGTCATCTACTGATAAGTCGTAAATCTTATAATGATGTCCTCATCAATAACCAGAATTGGTGTAAGGGATTTCTTAGAAACTAGGGGTCCTACAAGGGTTGGCTAGAATAGGCTATGCAAGACTATTCAAACCCTACAGGTGGAATAAGGTCAGGGAGTGGGGCAGCAGCATACATGATGAACATAGAGACTGTTATGTTTGCCTCGAATTCTTCACCCGTTTTGAAGAATGACCCACTCTGACATAATTTGGTGGCAACCCGAATGGGATTTTTTTCTCTGAGATTTGTAATTGTAGCAGAAGGGTTGGGTTGATAGGCCCAAGCCCGGAGCCCAACACTGATCTTGTATGAAAGTGCAGGGGCTACCCCGCAACTTGGAGGAGTATATAATGTACTACAGTCTTATTGTTCAAGCATTGTAATTTGGGGGATTTTCGAGCTAGGGTTTTTGGGCGAGTTTTCTTGTAGCAGTTTAAGTGTATTTGAGCGATCTCCACTGTGACCTCTCTTCTACAGCAGTGAAAATTCTTCTTCATCGCTCAAAGACGTAGCACACCACATCGGTGTGTGAACCTCATTAAATCTGTGTTGTATGTGAATCTGTCTCTATTTTTCTTCGTATTTGTTGGTGTTTGGTCTAATGGAGACTAAAACAGACTTAAAGTAACAATGAACTATAGAGTTGTAGCTGAATGCAAACACCTTAATAAGGCATCAATTGAGAAACATATGGGTTGGGAAGCATGGTTGTCAAAATAAAAATAAGTGTGCCACAGGGGCACATTGGGGCTTCCCCCCCCCCCACCCTCCACCCTCCACCCTCCACCCTCCACCGACCCTAGTTAGAGTGGGGTGGCTTTATTTTTTATTTTCTGATTTGTACTCCTATCATGACTCTATCATGATTCTATATTATATATAGAGAACTTGTGTGATCAGTTAAAGACACACAAGCATTCTCCCATTCATCTTGTTAACAAGGATAAACAATGTACCCAGTCAATCTTTATGCACCCAGGTGATTGCCACTAGACTCCAATGGCCTGGAAGTTGGAACCAGGCAGTTTACATGGCACCAGGCAATGCCAATGTCGGAAAGGTAGTTAGTATATTGGGAATAGTATTTGGCTCAGCAGTCCACCTATTAATGCTGTTCCAAATGATATTGTAATAAAGTTATTAATAAAGATCAAAGCTTTTTAAAAGGGTAGAGTGTGAAACGGAAGACAAAAAGCTATAAATATGAACCCATGCAATGCACTAGAAACCACCAACAACTAGCCAAGCCATCAGGGAGAGAAAACTAGGTGTTTTACCCCCAGAGAGTACAGCTAGTTGCATACGTGTCTTGTTCTGTAGGAAATATCCTCAGCTTCTCCCTCCTAATAGATGATTGAACTAAAATAGCAAAGAGGGGTGCTTGAGGACAATCTGTTGTTCATCAATCTTGACAATTCCCTTGAGCTTACCCTGTTCATCAAATTTTACCGAGACTGTGCCCAATATACTTGGTTCTAGCTCACCTTATCTTAAAATATTTGATGCTAAAATACCCTGCCCAAGTTCTAAATCTTAACTTGGCATTTCCCCCTAATCCAGTCTCATCACTGAAAACTATGCATCTACAACATCATTAATGAACCTCACACCTGTAGATGCCCGATAAATTCATACATAACTAATCAAAGAAATACATGCTTAATGCTCTCATGCTATCTCTTCTTGTAATCCCACTGTTATTGAAACTTCCATGTCTCTACCCTAATTGTTCTAACACCAACAGAAGCATCACTTTCTTTATATTTATTCATTTTTAATTAGTTCTAGCCAGCCGCAGGAAACTACATAGAGATGTTGGAAGAATTTAGCTACAGTAAGAGAGTTATCAGAAATGTCTCCATGTGTACAGAGCATACAGCAAGGGTAGACAGCTATTTCTCTCCCTCACTGATGGGAGTATATTTCTAATCCTAAATCCAATTCCAAAATTATGAGGAAATAGCCTGAATTTTCTCAAAATAGTTCTGCTCTGACAGAAGGAAATAAAAAGGAAAACAGAACCTTATGCGTTCCAGTTATTGGTGACTGCAATCTGCAGTGAGTAGAAATGTTAAAAGAAAATGGAAACCATAACAAAGCAAAAAATTAAACCTAGACTCTTACAGAGTGTGGCACCACAAAAAGAAGGACAAAAAATCAACTGAAGAATAAAAAGTCAGAAAAGGACCTGAAGAAGAGTCACTTTATCCAGCTTTGTTAGAATTCCTACAGTGACATCTGGGCCTCCAGCACTATCTTCCACATAGTTTAGATCTTCACATTTGGTACCTCAAACAAAAGTAAGACCTTTAAACAAAGTCTAAGAACCATATAGAAAAAGTAGATAATGAAGAATTCATAGGTTTACCAAGCAAAGGAGTGCTATTGAGATATCCAGCACTACATGAAGTAACAATGTCTCGCATTGGAATCCCAGCATCTGCAAGGGCCAAAGTTGCAGCATTGATGCATGCTGATCTTGTTCCTGCAAACAAAATGGTTACAGTAACATAATTCACAATATGAAGACTCAATCACAAAGAAATATGTCTAAAAAAATAAAAAAATAAAATCTTGAAATACTTTACCTGGTTTAAAAAAAAAAAATAAGGAAAAAGTTTTTTATTTACACAATCCCCCCTTCCAATGTTTGGCATACTACCAACCTCTTCTGGCATAAAATTATAATATAGACATTACATCTTCCAGCTAACACCAAATGTTCCAAACAAAATCTACCCAATTTTTCTGCCTCATGTAGTACGCTCTACAAACACAACAAAGATCTAGTGCACTATAATGCAACATATTGATACAGTTGTGTGTGTTTCGGTGCTGTTATTGTCTGTTCACGTCTGCCCTATTTTGTGAATGATTTCATGGAAGGTTTCATAACAAGAAAATGTAACCTTCTACGGTTTCTTCGGTTTTTTTTTTTTTTTTTGGGGGGAGGGGGGGAGGGGACTCGGTTTTTATGATTAATAGCTATAAATGGGTGGTCCTTCCGTGCAACCAAACAACAAAAACCTTCACAAGTAGTAAATTAAGACATTTTCTGCACTACCCCATAAAAGGCATAACCAGACATAGAAAAGAAAACGTCCCTGCATACTCCTGTTTCCCATCTTCTGGAGAACCAAACATGGGCTTAGGGAAGGGAAGCAGGCCAACAAAATGATCACCAGTTCACCACCTAGAAAATTTTCTTTTTCCCAAAAAAAATAAAAATAAAAATAAAAATAAAAATAAAAAATCTGCATACCTCCATCAGCTTGAAGAACTTGAACAAATATATCAATCTGCAAAATCCATTAAAAATAAAAGCTTTACAAAATGAATCATAAAGTGCAAGTTTGGAGGAAAACATAAGTTGGTGAAAGAACCTGAGAACGAGGCATTAAGTGTGTCAATATGCATGCTTCCATGGTTTGGCGAATAACAAGAGATATCTCCGTGGATCGCCTGCATGTATAACAGAACATTCATGTAATCCAATGAAACTGAAAGATTAGGATGCAATTTGGTAATGTATGGAATGGGATTGCTCCAAAATCAACTACTGATTCATATTGGATGGTGGATATAAAAATGACAGAGAACTAACATGAAGAATTTAACACTCTCCGAAATCTGATTCAAATCCAATATAGCACCGAGGATACATGAGAATGTTTTGAATAGATTCTTTTTAATGAATAGATCCGATCACAACTTCGAATATGGAATTCAAAGGGATCAAATAGGATCTGATACTCTGAATAATAAAACTATAATGAAGTATACGATCAACCAACATTTATTGAATTTGAAAAAGGCTCAATCATTTCTAAACAACCATTTTAGTGCAAGAGTAAATAAAAATATTAAAAGTGCTTCTAAAGACTACCATAAATGAGAATTGCTCTTGTGAAGAATGAGGGGGAAAGTCCCCGCTTCACTACCACAAGGGGGAAACTGCTTCTAAAGACTACCACAACCTTCTTTCTAATCCCATGTCTTATTGTTGGAATCCAGTTAGAAAGGCTGGAAGCATCCATTCTATAAACTATTCATCATATTTTAGAGCTTTATCCCAACCAACAGAATAGAGGACAGACCTTGGTGCAACAGTAAGGTTGCTCCATTGTGACCAAGTGGTAATGGGATCATGTCAGAAAATAGCCTCTCCACAAAGTGGGGGTAAGGCTGCATACATTATGACCATCCCTAGACCCCGCAGAGGCGGGACCCTCGTGCACTGGGTACGCCTTTTTATTCCAACCAACAGAATTTTCTTTAACCATTCTTGATGATGAGAAAGGCAACTACATATTTTCTATGAATTTGGAGCCATAGGAAATAAGCAGCGTAATACCAAATTGAAGTGATGTAGGCCTTGAAAAACAAAACTAGGCTGCTGGAAAAGAAAAGAAAAGAAAAAAAAAATTCATAGGTAGGACCTCTTTAATTAGTTGGTGTATGCTTATGAATGAATATAGTTCCCAATGATCATGTGCAACTGTACAAGCCTCTCAAAGAACCATTTTGACCAGTATGAACTGTACTCTCTGAGGAAAAGGCTATGACAACCGAGAAGCTCTCAACTACAGTCAATTTTATATGCTTAAAATGAAAAAAGCTTAAGCAGCTGACCACCCACATATTGATAGACACAGATGTTGATCCCAAAGCAATCCAAAACTCAAATTTAGTTGCTTTTCCATCTCTTTTTATCTGGGGCTGTCAAAAGATAAAATGTAGTTCACTCTCAAAGAGCCATTTTAAACATTCTGAACTGTACACTCTCATAGGCTGACAACCCAGAAAATCTCTCTACAGAACAATTTTATTTGCTTTTATAAAAAATATCTTAAGCAGATGACCACCCACATATTGGTAGACACAGAAGTTCGATCCCAAAGCAATCCAAAACTCAAATTTAATTTCTTGTCCTTCTCCTTTTATTTGGGGCTGTCAAAAGATAAAATGTAGTTCACTCATATATTCTCTCCCACATCCCCCCTCCCCCCCCCCTTTATGTGTGTGTGCGTGTGTGCGTGCATGAGAAGAGGGAGGAGGACAAGAAGCAGAAACCATAAACTCTTCACGCATGGCAATAATTCACATCCCCATGACAAGCATAATAGCATTAAAAATTCCAAAACAAGTTGGAGTCTTAAAGCTCTTTTCAAAAATAAACAAGTCAAGAATAATATGAAAATAATAAAGTTAGTGGAGTTTAATTATTGCAAATAATACCGTTGCGTACCCTATATAAAGCAAAAGTTCTAAAGTCACTACATGTAGTAAAGCTAAAAATTTTAAACAGTAAATATGAGTTATCAAAAAACAGTAAGTCATTAAAAAAGTAGTAAAATGGTAGTAGCTACGAAAATTTTTGAAGCTTGTGATTTGTATGGTTTTTTTTTTTTTTTTTTTTTTTTTTTGGGGGGGGGGTGGGTTGGTTGTGTGCAAGTTTCAAACTCTTCACCATCCTCTCTTGTAGTCTCCTCCTTCACAGAGGCATTTGTTTGTCTGTTTTGCCATAGTACCAAATATTGGTGCAACAATATATTTACATCCAAAAAACAAAAAAAAAGAGCAATATGAGAGATGCCTATTTCATAATCTTAAAAATAGCTTTGTAAGCTGATTCAAAAAAAGAGCAATATACTCCGTGCCTATTTCATAATCTTAAAAAAAGCTTTGTAAGCTGATTGTGTACTAAAGAATCTAGCTTGTATTCTTCCAAACCTTGACACAAATTAGGTTTCAAACTTAAACATAATTCAAGTATGCAAGCTTATTTGGATTTATGCTATGTTACTTGGACACTTTAAAATAGAAACTGCACTGATGTCCAATGCATGTGGACACTGAAATCCATGATAAAAGGTTAAGACTTTCCAAGAAAATGAGAGAGTAAGAAGTAATAAGAAATAAATTTACTTGAAGAATATATTTAAAATGCAGAAATATCATACTATAATAAACTATAACTATATCAAAATATAATATATAGAGATAAGACATTGAACTTAAGTTCACAAACACAATTTTAAGCATTTTGATCTCTTAAAAAAAATAAAAAATCATAATACATAAATTATCTATCTGGTATGAATTACATTTAAATTTTCTAATAAATAAAAAGTAACGTATCCCACCCCGAGTCCTGGAATCCTACTTTGGGGGAGTTTGCCGAGTCTGACATCTTGTGCTAGTGTCAGTTTCCGATATCAGGAACCATATCAATATAAATACAGAGTTTATGTGAATCCATATTTCAATGATAGTCAACATACATTTAAGTCTTTCTTTAAGCCTCGTAAATGCAATGCTCCATAGGTAGAAATCTTGTTGAACATTCTGCTGGACCTCTCTTTTATGAGTTTATCAGAGTCACTTAAAAGCTAAGATGTATTTTCCCATCTTCTATACAAGTAACCAAAGTAAAAAAAGAAACATTTCCTAAGACAGAATAATTGGGGGGGGGTGGACGAGTATCTACTTATTGAGCTCCACATGAAACATATCCCACTAAAAACCAAAAAATAGGTGAAAAGCATGCAAGTACATTTCAGTTGTGTACATTTCAATCTGTGAATTAAGTACATTAGAACATGTTAAGAGCAAACAAGTCAAATTCTTCATACCGGGAGAAAGGAATCTATATAAGACACTAATCACACACAATTACAAAAGTAGCTCAAAAGAGGATAACCTGTCACCCTTTGGTTTCCGCATACGATCTCCAGTGCTAAAATTAGCCATGCTATATTCACAGCGCACCTGTATACAGTAATACGTAGTCAGTCACAAAATTACAGCATGAATATACCTGAAGACAAAAGGACAGATAATTGAAGGAATCTTACGAGAGCCTGATCATTAATTTGTTGGCTTCTATTCTGGACCTATAGAAAAGAACAGATGTTACATGAGCTCTAATTTCATAGTACATGTGCTACAAGCAACATCATTTTCTTGGAGTCAAGAAATGAAGTCAATGCAATAATTGCTGGTAAAGAAAATTAAATACTGTAATGAGAAATTAGTGGGATTAAAATTACCCTTTGCAGGTGTACATACCAACTGTGAAAATTCACAGAAGGGATAATTTTTTAGGGTAACTAAAATTCTCAATAATGCTAAAGAAAATGAGGAATATAGTAAAAGTGCATAAAACATATCTCTGAAAATTTCAGTCTGAGAATAAATAAATTGTCACATTGCAGATTTTATCCCCATGTACGCAGTAATAAAGTGCATAGAAATGAATTTGTTACAGATTACGAAAAACTCAACAAATGCTGAAACTCTTAGAACTTTGTCAAATCACTTCATGTCACCATGATGACTAACAGAGACCTCCTCAACCAATCACAAACTTGACACTTCTGAAACCAACCATTTATCTCTCTGGATTTTAGTGAAGAATTTGAGAACCAATGAGTCTTTCTGTTGTGGCACATGAAGTTCATACAAAACCTAAGATGTTACACATAATAGTTAAGCAAGCTAAGTGTTGATCTTTACTTCGATTCTTTCAGATTTCCAATAATAGTTAAGTAAGCTATGTGTTAAACAACACATACTTCTCAGTGTATCTGTGTTGATAGACATTCAAGCCACACACACACACACATGCATATCTATGGACAAAGGAATAATATTTGAACTCTCAAAAACAAATACAAGTGTGCATTGTTGCTCAGGTTCCGAGACCCGCCATTTTTTTTTTTGGGGGGGGGGGGGGGGGGTGGGGATGAAGAGTTCTACCTCTCTAGGGCCATACACTGCCGCAATGACCTTGGTGTTTCCCATCTCGAAAACAGCAGAGCTGCAATTAGAGTGCACATATGAGCCTAAAATCACTAATCTTCGTATATGTTTGAGTTTTTAAACCAAAAAAATCCAGAAGTTTATCAAAGATTAAATAGATACGAAATTCAACAACTGAAGAAGAAGGAATCAAACAAGTATGTAAATCAAAAGTAAGAAGGAAATAGAATAAGCATACCCATCAGCCTTGGACACAGCGCCAATCTCTGCACGGATCTGCCTCATCTGAAATTCAATATAAGATTAAGTATTTGAAAAATACTTCAAATAAAAGGTGAAAACAAAGAGAGAAATCGAAGCTTACTTCCATAGGGCGACGGCCATCTAATCGAAGCCCTTCGGGGCTAACGTACTCCATCTCCTGAATTAGATGAGGCCTGACCGCGAAGAGAGGGAACTATGGCGACGAAGGAGGAGGAGATGGAATGGGAGAAGTGAGGATATAATACTGTTATACTCCTCTCTTTTTTTTATCTTCAGGCTCTAGGGTTAGCAGAGTATGAACTATGAAGAGACTCGTCGACCGTTGCAAATAGTTCACCGCAGTAACCTGCGGGGAGAACTGGAAGAACAAAGAACAATAGGAAGAAGGAAGTGGCAAATATGGAATTTTCTTCTCAACCAGGGTTTTAAAAACAGGAAATCGGTTACAGAATCGGTCGCTGCCGGTATCAATTCAGATCAGACTGTAATCGGTAGGAATCGATCCCAGAAACTCTAGAATCACCATTTGACATGGAAAAAATCAAGAACTAGGGTTGCAACAGGGCCGGGTTGGGCTGGGTTTCTTGAAATCCTAGTCCAACTTGAGTCCCATTAGCTGGGCCCAAGCCCGCCCTCAACTCTGATTCAGGGCCTATAAACTTCAACTCATGCCGGACTCTGCAAGGCTCAGCCCAGCCCAGGCCCACCTTGATGGGCCTTGATTGGATAGAGCTGGGGCGGGATGTCCCTAATTGGCCCTGACCTTGGTTTGCCATCTAGGGCTAGGTATACCCTGACCCTATAAAATATGAAATAACTAAAAATTCATTCGACTTTGCACCAAATCCCTTGGAATTGAAAAGTAAGATAAAAATTAAATCCAAAAAAATCATTGGATAAGAAATTTAAATAGCTTATACAACTATGGTGGATAATGATTACCAAACTTTAAAAAAATTGGCAATCGAATACTCAATAAATCGGGATTGGGCAGGGTCAAATGAAGGTCAAAAGTTAAAGTTGGGCTCAGGGCGAGCCACAGACATCAGCCTTTGCCCACCATGACCCTAACTTAGGGCAAAAAAATTTCAAGGCCTAGCCCTATGCGGGCTCAGGGCGAGTTCGAGTCACCAGAGCCAAACTTGCATCTCTAGAAAAAACCTACTAATACAGGGGAATATAGGCGTGAATATTTGGCTTCAGAACGGCAGAAATTGGGATTGGTCATGGCTGATTGATTCCAAGATGAGTCGGTCAATTCCCAATTCGATTCACTTATTTTTTAAACTTGCTCTCATGTCTCACGGGTCTGAGAAGCCCTAGAACCAGTCTTTGATATGAAAACCCACCAATCCAAGGGAGTATACCAGGGGCTGCAAGGAGCAAAAGAACATGGGTGAGTGCATGCGACAGTTAACATATTGGCAAGAAGTGGTAGATTAACATGGGAAATGTTATGAACTTGGGAATTTTTAGTTTGTTGTATGATGTTTGGTCAACTCATGAACGCCATGTTTCTTTGATGGAGGAAAGTGGAAAAGGTAAAAAAGGGTAAGATAATTGGGATGTTTTGATTTGTGCGACACGTAAGAGTGTGTGATTGTGGGTGCGAGGTACCTAATCGAATGCAGGTGTGAGATGATTCCTATTAGTATCGTGCACGAGGAACCTTGGTACTGTGGTACCCCTGCTGGCTTGCACAATTTGGCTACCAATGCTTGCAACAGAATTTTTTGTGTTGCAACGGTGATGGATGGGGCAGATTTTTGGTGTTGTAGTAGATCTTGTTTGTCAGCTGTCCTTATGAAGAAGAAGAAGAAGAAGAATATAATATAAATTATTTTATTTAAATTGGGATCCACTAATTTCATTATCCCACCCTTTTTTTCTCTTCTAAACAAACACATCAAAAGTTGGGCCACTCACAAAGGGGTATTTATTGTTCCTTGTCGCTTTCAATGAAAGTTGAATGGAGGTCATCAACTGCACTAGGCAGTTATTATTATTTTATTTGGATAAAAAATCATAGAGGTGATTTTGATGTCAGTTCACATAGCAATTGAATAATAATCAAAAGTCAGATAGGACAATTGTCTAGCACAATTGGTAGAGTGTGACGCGATAAAGCCCATCCTACCAAAAGGTCTTGGATATAAGCTTTATGGTCCTCATCTCTCCTCCCCCTATTAGGGTAGATACAGATTAAAAAAAGTTGGACTACAACCCCCCATGTGAGGATAAATTAAGTCAATAGTCTTTTAAATTTAGGCCCTCAAACCTAATTATGAAATTGTCTTTATCTTCTTTTAAGTATTTCTAACTTTGAAGTTTTTTGGATTTCTAAGGGTGGCCAACCCCATTGTATATCGGTATATATATATATATATATAATATAGAATGGATTTGCTTCTATTTGTTCCTATGTGTTCCTTTATTAGTTATTACTAATAGAATTGAATAAAAATTCACCCTTACTTCGAGATAATTCCGTGAAAATGGAGGATTTGAATTTGAAATCGAAATCATTTACCAAACTGAATCAAGCCATTTATTCTAAAAGCGTGAAACCTTTTAATAATGCTTGGATTCTTATTTTAAAATTGAAACCATTTAATAAACGATTCAATTAAGATTTTAAAATTTAAACCATTGATAAACCATTAAACCAATTAATAAGTCATTCAATATTACGTTTACATACATGTCAATAAAAAAATTAAGTTTACATTAAAAAAATATTAAAATTATATAGACAATTAAAATTTTCAATTTAGTGTTAAATTTTATATCCATTTTGCTAAAAAAAAAATAATGATAAAGAAGTTGTTTGGATAAAAAATTAGAAAACCATTTAAAAATGTTTATAAATGATTACAATTTCCAATATATGAAACTGTTGATTAAATAGTATGGTTTTGATTTTACCTAAAAAATCTTGTAATGAACTTAATCGAACTATTTACACCAGAACTAAACCCGTTTAACACCCTTAGTCCGTCCAGAGCATGGTCGAGAAATGGTAAGTCTTATTCTTACTTTTGGTACTTTTCATAAGCAAAAGGCATAAAAATATATAATCCAAATAGATGACTACTATCTATCACATACCTTCATCCCTCATTTGATCTAATCCTTACTGTCTCCTGACTTTCCCTCTGAATTAATCGGGGGACATTCTATTACCTTCTTTGGCATATAAAATTTATCTCCAAACATATTGCTTCCAAAATAAAGCCTCTCTCCAATCAATTGATCCCTACTAATCAAGCAACCTGTGTAGCTAAAGACAGATCTTGGACAACAAAGTGATAGCATAACAGTTACTCAAGTCCATAAAATGAGGAAGAGAAGGAAAGGGAAAGGGGCTTTACTAGCTCTGAAAGTGGATATGTTGAAGGCTTTTTGACTGAATGCGTTGGGAGAATAATGCCACATTGTTTTCCTCTAAGGATTTTGGTCATCTCATATAAATGTGAGTCCCTCCACTTGACATTTTCAGCTTGGTAGAGATTTTTTATGTTGATTTTTTTTTTTTTTTTCTGAAAACCCCAAAATCAAATCTCATCTTAGAGGTTCGAATTTCAGTTTAGGTTGTTACATGTAAAAAAATCGAATCGATCAAAACCAAATTGAACTTATTTGACACCCCTATCATAATGGCAACAATTATTTAGAAGGTTGATTTATCATTTTGTGGTTGCAAAGGAAGAAGCGTGAGCCAATGGAGTTAACCTGGAATTGACTCCTCTGTCGCACAAATCTAACTGTTGGGGGCCCTTAGACAAGTAGTCCAAGGCAAGGATGCGCAGCCCAAGGTGCTCCCAACTAGGAGTGTCAATCGGTCGGTCCGGCTCGGTTTCAGTCCGGGTTGAGTCGGTTTCGGTGTGGGAAAGTTGAAACCGAAACCGAACCAATAAAGAAATTCCGATTTCGGTTTGGTTTCGGTTTCGGTGCGGTTTGGTTTCGATTTGTCTTCGATTTCTTAAATCGATTTGTAACCGGATTGGTTTTGGTTTTGGTTTTTGGTCTAGTTTGGATTCGACTTTCCATACAAATGTATACAAAACTATGCAAATTTTGATTTTTTTAATGAATTTTGGAGTGTTTCGGTTTCTTACCGGTTTGGTTTCGGTTTTGGTCCAGGTTTTGAGCGGGTTTTGGTTTGGTTTCGGGTTCATCCGGTTTCCAGTGCGGTTCGGTTTGGTTTTGGGATTGCAATACTCAAAACCGAACCAAACCAATAAGGCTTCGGTTTGGTTCGGTCCGTATTGTTATCGGTTCGATCTGGCCGGTTTTACCGGTTTGGTTTAGGAATTGACACCCCTACTCCCAACCCTTGGATCTTCGTAACACTCCGTGTCATGCAACAAAGAATCGATCCTTATCCAATTAACCTAGCTAGGTTCAACCCAATCCAAATGATCTGTCTCACTAGTGATGTAGCATAAATAGTCAATGAAGTAAAGGAGTTAGTTATCTTATAAAAATAGCTTAGACATCTTATTAGACATATTTTGAACAGTTAATGTATATATTAATCTGGTCATCTCTGTGATAGTGAATAATTGTGCGCACTCTCCAAGTTTCATTGACTATAGAAATCAGACCAGAGTCACCAGACCACCTCCCCCGGTTGACCCGCCGATAATTAATAGGCAATTTGGGTAAAAAAAAGCAGGTACCAGTTTCCATTTAAAAGAGATTAAATGCATCTTTTATTTAAAAAAAAAAAAAAATCTTTTCCATTCTTTCCTGTAACCTATCATCTGACGAGGTATTGTTTTGTCTATGTCGTCTTCCACTTTCACTAGTCACAGACTCACAGACTCAAATAATAAAAGTGAAATGGAAAGGGGAAGGTGTTGGATTTTAATTTTTTTTTATTTAATTATCTAATTATAAATGAAAAATAAGAAAAGTGTGATAATGACGGTGGCTGTATAAAAGATCTAAGATATTTTGATAATTTCAATAAAAATAAAAAATTGGGACCATATGAGGAAAAAAAAATTCTTTATTCTCTCACTAAAGAAAGGTGAGATCTTAGTTTGATTTTGATCTTTCTTTTAAGAATATTTTTTTTTTGAGACATCAATATCAAAAGTTCGGTGATGGCTTGAATGAGATAACTTCTTTTAATTAGGACAGAATTTTCCTTAAGTTACGGTGAAGAAGGGATTCCTCCTTCACTGATGACCATTATTGTGTTTTCTTTTTAGGTTTTGGAGAACTTTTTTAGGTGATGACCGTCATTTTATTTGGAACAAAGAGGAATTTTGGACCTCCAACAAATAAGGGGAGATAATTATGATGGTAGATTCGTGGTTGAGCCTAGCGTTCTAAAACAAGAAATCAGTATCTGAATCAGGTCCAACCAACTTTGATATGATTTCAATATGAATCAGCCGAAATTGGAAGGGAATTGGTGAGAAACAATTGTATTGCATTTAAACTCTTGAAACATAATGTGAATCAGTTGTTTTGGAACGAGAGGAATCATGATTAGATGTTGGATCATTATTTTTCACACCATGGTGAATCCTTAATGTGGACAAAGGAAAGCTTTCTCCAATGGTAGGGAAAAAGAACATTGCCACACTACGTAGTGTTCTATAGTACGTGCCATCTTGTGTCTATCTCTTTCCTCCCTAGTCCCTTCAATGAAATGACATATTTGCTCCTATTTTTTGAGGGGGAGCGAGAAGAGAAAGAGAGAGATAGAGGTGCTAGCATACACTACACACAGCTGGATAGGAACTTAATCCTTTTACACAAAATCGAAGCTGAAAATGAAAGCAGGCTTAGTCAAAAAGTATTCTATAGAGGTAATCATGGGAGCACATGCGGGCATCCAAGGGGAGGAGCGGGGTGGTTATTTCAGTAGGGAGTGCTATAAGGTGATGTTCTTTCTCCTTTATGTAATTTTGTATTAGTCAAAGGATCATTGCCAAGTCGTGTGGCCCTTGCACCCGAACATAGGGAGCATCCCTATGAGCCCACCCTAGATGGAAGTCTATACACACGATCCCATTGGCCCCCACATTGGCACAAGAGCTGTGAAACATGACAACCTTCTTTGTTTCCCTTTTATATTATATAACAAAGGGGCAAGCGTTTTTTTGTCCATGAAAAACCCTTACACCCAAACATAGGGTCATGCACCACCAAGCACACTGGTCATTGTATACCTATTTTAACTTAACAATGTGACTCTTACGCCAACATAGGTCCATTCATAATGCACGCAAGAACATCAATAAGAATAAAATTTCTTTTTTATGGTCATTTTGCCTCCTTTTATGTCTCGGCATATATCTCCCGTAGTGAGAGGCAGGGTTTCTTTTTCACAATAAAGAAATCTTTAATTTATGTCAATTAAATGGGCCATCAAATCTTTTATATTGTGATGACAGTTGTCAAAACACCACACATGGCATCCGAATCCCGATCTGGGAAAACGTTTGTCTGGTATTAGTGCTCCTTTACTCGCCTCTTCATTGGCTCTTTAGGGTCATATGGGACCTCCGAAATAATATGAGGCACTGGCTATCGTGTCGTGATATGATTAACGAACAGTGGGAAATGGTTCTTTCAAACAAGCATTTCTGTGGATGGATTAATCAGTCACCGCCGATACCGATACCGATACCGATACGTATTGAAAGTTTGAAACCTGATTTCAGATTAAACATATTATATAAAAAAATACATCTGTATTATATAGACCGATCCATATTGATCAGGTATCGGTGATACTGATTTCATATCAAAACATTATTTTATAAAAAATTATCACATCTATCTAGTATCAGTATCCATTACAACCGATACCAATAGGGCTGATCCATTATTGATTCTTAAAATCGTGCTTATATGTTTATCTCTCTTCTCCTCATCTCAAATGATTTTATTGTATCCCCATGTACTTTATTGGCTCCTCTCCAATTCACTTTGTATCTGTGACTCTGACATCTGTGCATTTAAAAACCCAATGGTTGTCAAGTAGAGAAGCATTTGAAGGGTTAAAATGAGTCTGAATTTAAAAAACTTCCACAATAATTGAATTTTGAAATGTGCGAGTGTCATGGAAAGAGAGAATTGGGCAATATTTGGACGAGCATTGGAGAGAAGCATAATCTTCTTTGATGTGCTCTCCCATTCCACTTATTCACAAAACCGTCTCTTAAAAGAATTTCAAACACTCACGTTTGTTTTTGGGCAATAAATCTTTACCTGCTTGTTTGACCAATGAAAGTGTGTATACTATAGAAGCATCAACTTACTTAATTGGCAATTTTGTTTTTATGCGGGTGAAGTGGTAATTTTGCACATTCCTATGTCTATGCGCAGGGACCACACGACCAAGCAACATTCTTATTTCCTTTTATCAAAACAGGTTTTCCTCCCCTACATAGAAGGTTCACTACACCATTCTAGGGTTTACAAACTTCTATAGGGTTTTAGCACATTCTCCAAAATACTCTTTCGATACCCTCCTATGCATATCTGAAGCCTCTGTAATCAAGGGATTCCCCTTCACTTTGGCTTTAGGAAAACTAGGTCTTTCATTTGTACTAAATTATTTAATATAAATTTAGGTACATATTAGTGGGTTAATTTGGTACAAAGTTTTAATTCACACCGTTGGACGGTGGGTGACGTGAGTATCACAGTACATAAATGATCACAAATAAGTTCTTTGAGTTAATGAGGTAGGTATAGTAGCACCTTTGCATCTATTTATTTCCTTCGTATATAAACTGACATCACTACCCTCGTATGGTTACTACCTTTTTGTCACAACCCATTGGTACACTCCCCTTCATTGCTTGATTCTTTCTTTCTTTTTCTTTCTTTTTTTTTTTGGTAAAATGGAATTCGCTCAGATAAAAGGTACAATATACATAAGGTTTGGATACAATTATCCAAAATCAAGGAATGAAATTGATTAGACTATCTCACATATCATTGACATGATTATCCTGACTTGCTTGGTCAGACAACCTTCTTCCTAACTAAATCATTAAAGTTTAGCCCCCAAAACAAATTTTGTAGGTGTTTTGTCCATGTCACCTTTCAATCTTGTGGTCCTAAATCCTAACTCAAGACAAATATTTGTCATATATAGTAATTTAATTAATCGTGTAGTGTTATAATAAAAGAGGGAAAAGGGGAAGGGGGGGCGAACGAAACTTGGCTGCTGCCTGGGTTGTAGCCAAGTAGCTGCAACCCCTAGTGCCAGCTAGGGGAATGGAATCTCAGGGGTAGGTATGAAAAAATTAACTCAAGATGGGTATTTTAAACCTACCCCTGGGATTTCATTCTCTTGGCTATTACCATGGTGGTTGCAACCCAGACAGCAACGAAATTTTTTTCGGAGAGGGATATTTCTAGTTAATAGTGGATCACAAAGTTGACCCAATCCAGCTATCCAATTCATTGCACAACTATATGCAACACACTTTCATGGGTGATTTTGCCTTTAGTATTAATTATTTGTATATGGTAATTATCCATGTAACAATGAAATATAATGTTTTAAAAAATCACAAGATAAGTATTAATCTTTCATTTTTTTCTTATAATAAATTATATCTAGGGGAAAAGATTGTTGTCAGATCATGTGGTCTATGCTCACTCTCATTGGCCAGTCTAACGTGGGGGCCATGCACTAGGCATCAATCTATTGACCAATAATTTAAATCATTTGTTTTTGCATAGAGCTAGTAAATCCACAATATTGTCTGGTAAAAATTCAAGCCGAATTGATAAGATGAAATGAAAATGTTTGACTCGGTTTGACTCAGACCGAACTGAACCCTTGACAGTTAGATAAATACGATTAATCCAATACTAGTATCTAAAATCCTGTATTATTAAGAGTCAATCATAGCTTGAAGCTAGAAAAAAATGTTATCTAAAGCTAGTCTCCCTGAGGATTAATTGCGGTGCTTGGTGCTTGTAAGTTGTTCCATACACCTTGGTTATTTAAAAAAAAAATATATATATATATATCTTAAACCATTTAATCTATTATATAGTATTTTTTTTTAAATTATTGTATTATAATACCTCTTTAAATTCAACTAATCAATTAAAATGATACCAACAGTGCAACCACAAGAAAAAATGAATTAAGAATCCAACCAAAATAAAAAAGCTGTTTGATGGGCCATCTTCAAGCTGTGAAAGTCACATGTAACTGTAGACCAAATCAGCCTTTGGTGTATACAGATATATGGTGGTTGGTTTTCCCGGGTTTTTTTTATCTTCTACTTAAAAAGTTGTTAAAATTGTAAATGTTCTTTAAAATAACCATAAATCGTGCTTAAACTCTAAAATAGCTTTCCTTCAACGCCACCACCCACGCGCGATTAACGCAGACAGTCTTAATTTTTTATATTTTACAATAAAGAAAGTGAAAGGAGAATTTGATCGTTCTCTTCTCTTCTCTTTTCTCCTCTCCTCTTCACAGTTCACTCCAGAGTTCACACAATAGTTCAGACTGTCACTTCCAAATTCTGGAGAAGATTTACTCCTTAAAGAACCTCAGATTCCACCATATCAAACCGAACCAGATAGACACGGATGTCCATCTCTCCCTTTTTTTTAAGTTTAAATTTTTGATAATGGAGAAGCATATAGGATAAAGACTAAAGAGTGTCTGTATTGTATTGTGTAGTGCTGGACACGTCTTTTGGTGCACTCTCTAGAGGGAGAAGAAGTCCAAAAATGGTGGTAAAACGTTGAATTTTTTTTAGTCTACAACTATGATTTTCGATCTGGGTACTTGAAATCTTAGTTTGATCTGATTTTTTGGTCTAAAGTTTGTGGGTTTGCTCCAGTTGTTGCTACTGTGACTCTATGCGAAGCTTTGAAGGTGCCTTTCACTTTTCCTAAGGCTTTTAGGATCTGGGTGTGTTCTGTTTCTCTAAAATGACCATTCTGTCTCTTCCTTTTGTGGGTTTCTAGTATACATTCTCCTGGTTGCTTTCTTTAGCTTTTGTCTTCAATTTGAGTTTATTTGTAGTGTGAATGCAGAATGGTTCCCAAAAGTTTGATGTAGTGAGAGTCATGGGAGAAACCCAGATGAAGCTGTTTTTAATGGTGGTACTCTGGTTTGTTCCTGTGGTTTTTAGTGCTACTGATCCTGACGATTTACAGATTTTGAATGATTTTAAAAAAGGGTTGTCGAATCCAGAGCTCCTGAAATGGCCTTCAGGTGGAGATGATCCATGTGGTTCTAAGTGGCCCCATGTCTTCTGCAGTGGTAACAGGATCACACAGATTCAAGTTGCAGACTTGGGTTTGATAGGAACTCTACCTTCAAACTTTAATCAGCTCAAAATGCTAGACAATTTAGGGTTTCAGAGGAATCAGTTCAGTGGGGCTTTGCCATCTTTCAGTGGGCTTTCGGAGCTTAAGTCTGCTTATTTGGATTACAATGCGTTCGACAATATCCCTTCTGATTTCTTCACAGGTCTCACCAATCTACAGGTCTTGGCTTTGGATTATAATCCCTTGAATGCCACTACTGGATGGTCCATTCCCAGCGAGTTGGGGCTATCATCTCATCTAACCACTCTGTCCCTGATGAATTGCAGTTTGGTTGGTTCAATTCCTGATTTTCTAGGGAGTATGTCGTCTCTTACCGCTTTGAAGCTGTCCTACAACACTCTTTCTGGCGGAATTCCTGCAACTTTTAGCCAGTCATTATTGCAGGTTCTTTGGGTGAATGATCAGAAAGGAAGCAAGTTGTCTGGTCCTATAGATGTAATTGCGTCCATGACCTCTCTTACATTACTATGGCTACATGGAAACAGTTTCACAGGAACAATTCCTACTAATATTGGAGACTTGTCATCTTTGAAGGAACTCAACCTCAACGATAACCAGCTTGTGGGGTTAATTCCTGAGAGCTTGTTGAGTTTGCAGCTAGAGACATTGGATTTGAGCAACAACCACCTGATGGGTCCAATTCCAAAGTTCAATTTGGGTAATGCATCTTACCTCCCAAACTCATTTTGTCAATCTGTTCCTGGGCTTCCTTGTGCGCCACAAGTTTCAGCACTTTTAGATTTCCTTGGCAATGTGAGTTACCCTGTAAAATTGGCTTCTGCTTGGTCTGGTAATGATCCTTGTCAGGGACCGTGGTTAGGACTGAGTTGTGATTCAAGTTCCCAAGTTTCTGTTTTGAATTTACATGGAAATAACCTTAGTGGGACTCTAAGCCCTGCAGTTGCAAAGCTGAATTCTCTAACTGTTATTAATTTGGGGGCAAACAATCTAACTGGTGCAATCCCTTCGAATTGGACTCAGTTGAAAAATCTGAAGTTATTGGATGTAAGTGGGAACAACATTGAGCCTCCAGTTCCAGTATTTAGTGGAAGTGTAAAGGTTGTTCTAGATGGTAATTCTCTACTGAATGCCTCTCCACCGCTGTCTAACTCATCATCGGGGAGCCAGCCTTCTCCATCCAGCAACCTGTCTCCACCTTCTAATTCAGGTAGTTCGGACCAAGGACCTACATCATCAGAGGTATCCAAACCAAGAAGTTCCAAAACATCCAAGTTACTTGTTATTGTGGCCCCTGTTGCTTGTTTTGCACTCTTGACTCTTCTGATACTTCCGCTTACTGTGTACTACTTGAAGAAGAAAAAACGTACCTTCCAGGCACCGAGTTCCTTTGTGGTTCACCCCAGGGACCCATCTGATCCAGATAACATGGTTAAGATTGTGGTATCCGATAACACAAATGGAGGGGTATCTACTCTAACAGAGAGCAGTTCTCAGGGACACAACAGTGGAATGGGAGAGTCTCACGTGATTGAGGCTGGAAACGTGATCATATCAGTTCAGGTTCTTCGGAATGTTACCAAGAATTTTGCTCCAGAAAATGAATTGGGGCGTGGTGGTTTTGGGGCAGTTTACAAGGGGGAACTGGATGATGGTACGAAAATAGCAGTTAAGAGGATGGAGTCCGGTGTGATTAGCAACAAAGCCCTGGATGAATTTCAGGCTGAAATTGCTGTTCTTTCAAAAGTCCGACACCGGCATTTGGTGTCTCTGTTGGGGTATTCTGTTGAAGGTAATGAGAGGCTTTTGGTTTATGAGTATATGCCTCAAGGGGCATTGAGCAAGCACCTATTCCACTGGAAGAATCTGAAATTGGAGCCTCTTTCTTGGAAGAGGAGACTGAACATTGCCTTGGATGTTGCTAGAGGGATGGAGTATCTTCATGGTCTTGCACACCAAAGCTTTATACACAGAGACCTAAAACCTTCAAATATTCTCCTTGGTGATGATTATCGAGCAAAGGTTTCTGATTTCGGTCTGGTGAAACTGGCTGATGGAGACAATTCAGTGGCGACGAGACTTGCTGGGACATTCGGATACCTGGCACCTGAGTATGCTGGTAAGCAATTAGTTGTCTGAACTTTGTGCATCTATTATTATCAAATGCAATGTAGGCAGATTTTTTCCTTTTGTGCAACGTTTTAAGGAGATTAGGATAATGATGGGGATGGCGTATAGTTTTGTCTTATAATACTGCAACAAAGTCCCAAGGATAAACTTTGCAAATGTATTCTAGAGTCAATTGTTATTGGTGAACTTTTTAACTCCACTCAACTTATCGAAGCCTTACCTGAAACATTTGGCTTTGCCTACATGAAAATGTTTTATCCTTTATTTAAACAACTCGAGTAATGTTCACATCTGGGTCTTCCATAACTATAAATAATTTTATTTGATGGCGCTAATTTTTGTGCTACTACACCTTTATGTAATACAAGTGAGAGGTATTGCAGCATTACAACATTGTTCATGTTCTGTGTATCTAATTCCCAGTAATTCTAACTTCCCTGCACTACTTGATTCAGTAACGGGTAAGATCACAACCAAGGTCGATGTCTTCAGCTTTGGAGTTGTGTTGATGGAGCTGTTAACTGGGTTGCCGGCACTTGATGAGGACCGTCCTGAGGAGACCAGATACTTGGCTGCATGGTTTTGGCACATCAAATCAAGGAAGGAGAAATTAATGGCTGCCATTGATGCAGCTCTTAATGTTAATGAAGAAACATTTGAAACCATTTCCATCATTGCTGAACTAGCTGGGCATTGCGCTGCAAGGGATCCCAACCAACGGCCTGATATGGGACATGCAGTTAATGTACTGGTTCCACTAGTAGAAAAGTGGAAACCATTTGACGATGACAGTGAGGAATATTCAGGCATTGATTACAATCTACCCCTTACTCAGATGGTCAAAGGCTGGCAGGAAGCAGAAGGTAAGGATTACAGCTGTTCGGGTATTGATGATAGCAAGGGAAGTATTCCCTCAAGGCCCACTGGCTTTGCAGAGTCCTTCACTTCGGCTGATGGTCGGTAATTTGCAGGTTTATGCCATTCAGTTCTTGGTGATTGATCTCTTTTCTAGCTCTTCATTTGTCAAGTTATTTATGTAGTAGGTGTAGATTATTAGCTTCGCCAGCCCCATTAATTTGGCATAAGGCTTTGTTGTTGCTGTTGTGTAGATTATTGGCTCATCTGCTTTAAGATTTTAATTTCAGCAGCTTCAGTGGCGTTCTCATTTACCGAAGATGAGTTAAGATATGCTTAGGATACATGATTTCTATTTTCGGGTTTTCTGTTAATTTTCACTTTCGATTTCTTTTTAAGCTGTTAGATTTGTGTGTATTGTGCTGTAGATATAAAAGTATAAATGAAACCTATCAGTTATTCCATGATTAATGTGCACAATTTCCCTTGAATTTTGTAAATTGTTGTTTAGTATCCTTGATAGTGTCCATTGTCTGGGAAAAAATGTAGGGAAACTGAATTGTTGGATGATATCTTATCTTAGACATGGTTCAGATATATTTCTGAAAATGTTCAACTCATTAATTGGAACTCTTCTATAGGTTGTGATCTCTTGGATTTGGTGGCATCACCCAAAAGTAAACGTTTGCACAAAAAATACTTCATCTTTCTTTTTTTACTTCTCTTCTGCTCAGTGAAACCCTAGCCAAAACCTGAATCCTTGATCTAAAAACCCACTCAAGACCTGTGAAAATTTTGCAATGTGGTTGCCCTAATCCTTAAAAGTAGTGAATTCCCTTTTGTCTTTTGTGTTCTTCAAATTTCACTCCAGGAAAACATCAATATTCTCCTGATGCCCAACAATTTCTCCCAGAACTTCAGAAGCCTGTCAAGATATGTGCATGACTGCAACTCACTCAAATGACCATTCGATGAGCCTACCAATTGCAATAATACCCTACTTATTTCAGTATAAAACAACAACAACAACAACCATAATCTTATCCCAAAAATAACATATAATATACTATCCAACTACAGCATAGCATGCACGCAACAAGACACCAATGTGCACACAGGAACATACATATAAAAGAGATCAGACAGGGTGACTACAGTAGAAAAGTAGTCAAAGGCAGCTATAAGTAAGCACGTAAACTTCCCAAGACTAAGCAAATAAAGGGAAAGGCCTACTTATTTCAGTATATATATATATATATATATTTGTTTTTCCCCCACAACAACTTGTAGAGAGTTTCCTCCCCCCTCCACCCAGTAATTTTTTTGACAAGCTAACTGATAACCGGAGTGGTATTTTGCTGATTGCTCCCATCATTATTGAAATACCTGTTGTAATTGGCATCAGCTTACCTATCTTTTTCTGAAATTGGAAACAACCTCTCCTGCGAAGCAGGGGGTAAGGCTGCATACATTTGCCCCACCCAGACCCTGCAGTAGCAGGAGCCTCGTGCACTGGATTGCTCTTTTACTTGGTTCTGAAAGCTTCTTTTTCCTTGTTTATTCTGAATTTTTCAAACATGTTTATTTGATAATTCTGAGACACCCACATACAAAAATTAATACCTACATGATAATTGTGTGATGACAACAATGTCACCAAATTTAAGTGAACCCAAGTTCCATACATAAAGCTTTAGGAGATAAACACTATGTGCCCCTTCAACATAGCTTATCTTCTCTTTTACCTCCTGTACTAATGGTGCAGTAATCAGGACCCTAATTCCTATCTCAACAGTCAAACAACCATGGCTGAGCGAAAACTGGTAGTGAAGAGGATTGCCTAAATTGTTTAGAAGGATGGTAGAGTATTCAAGCAAACCTTACGGATCCTCCAAAAATTTGGAAATAAAACACTAGAAGTTTGACAAAGATTGAACAAACAAGAGAAGTCCCTAAAATACTGAAGACAAAAATCTTGTTGCCTCATCATTATACTTGTCAACATTTCAGTTTTAGACCCAACACCTTCATATAATCTTTCCTCTATGCCACACTCAAAAGAATAACACTACGAAGAGGGATGGTGGCTATTTTCACACATTACTATCACTGCCATGGAAGATCAAGCTGAAGGTTGATGGTGTATGATGATCATCTTTTTCTGCTACTTTCACTGTGGGGTGTTTGGTTATTGTAGAAAGCAGATGGTTGATGACTTATAACTAGGGTTTGTGAGAGGAAGAACCAGAGAGAAGATAATGGAAGGTGAGAGAGAGAGAGAGAGAGAGAGAGAGAGAGAGAGAGAGCTTGTGGAGTTTTCTTTATATTTGTTGCATGTGCCGAGCTTGCTCAAATGCTATGAAAATGCAAGGTTCCAAATCTCGGTTTCGAGGCTGGTTTCGACCCTGGCCAAAACTTAGATATGCCAGGTTTAAGTATTGAAAAATCCTTATATGGCTTCCAAGTGCAAGGTCTTTCAAGCTTTGCATAAATGGAATTTACTCATAGAACATATGTTGTGTTTGGACAAGTGAGTGAAAGATAAATGAGCTGTTCTACCAGTATTTAATGTCTCCCAAAGTCAATGCATGGCCAAGTCAGAATTTTCACTAAAAGATATACATGACAATAGAAGCATGAACTTGAGATGAGCCTGGAAACAAAAGAACTTCATACCAACAAGAAGCCCCAGATGAAATATAACTACTATCTGAGACAATCATAGCTGAACTGTCTAAACCATTCTCCATAATCACATCAAGCTATTTTAGTGAGTTGAACAGCAAACAATCATTATGTGGGGAATTAGATAGATGGGTTATGAATTCAAAGTATTCAACACTCCTGATGATAACTGTCTCAAAATATCTTCAAGGTTCCATTTTTCCCTCAGTAGGACAATGTTTTATGGCTTGCCAAATTGAATAAGCTAACAGGGTTTCATTTGTTAACATCCAGATTTTGTCTTCCTTCTTCATTGTGGGAGACATTAAAACCCATTTGACTAGCTCAGATTGATACTTTGAGAAGGGGGCAAGAAAACAAGGCATGCCACAAAGATTCTAGATGCAGAATGCATAAAGGGTAATCTGTTTGGATATTCTTGATGATTCACATACTAAGGGAGTCAAAATTCTGCCCAAACTGATCAGACCAACCAAAACAACTGGTTTAACCAGGACCAAACAAACCAAACCCATATCGGTTTTGGTATCTTGTTGGGTTTTATGGAGCCAGAAAAAAAAAAAGCTGAAACAAAAAATATGATTAAATTCCATAAAAACTGAACCGGACCGATAGTAACCAAATAAGAAACCGAAACCCAAAGAACCAAGATTTTCTCATTAATTTTCTTATGTATACATGAAAACCAGAAATCAGAGCAGACAGAACTTGAAAGTTGTCCAATTACAAACCGGTAACAGAAAGTCAAATAAGAAACTGGACCAAAATTGAAAACTTCCTTGACAGTTTGGTTTTGGGTTGGCCCAATAACAGACCGAAACTGGACCGAACCGATCAATTGACACCCTTGGTGCATATTAATCTATCAGGAGCGTTATTATGGGATCTTAATATTGGTGATAAGGTTAGTAATCTCCCCAGGGAACAATGACACCAAGAGTGGAATATTAACAACAGATCAAAAACAAGTTGAAGACACACTACCTATGCAGAATCCATGGATCCCTCCTGATGCTGATCTTATCACCTCTACCTATTGTCCAACAAACCCAGCTCCATTCAGTAAGTATATAACCCATTCTAGGCTTCTCCACAGCCATGATGTAGATTTATGTTTGACTCTAACAAGAATGAAGTAGTGAAATATTTTGATGAGAATACCTTGGCCCATAACTTGTCTAGATTTGTCTTCAGCCTCTAGCCTAACTTAAGAAGAAGTGCTGTATTATGATCAGAACTAGACCTAAGACCCAACCTCACCCTTGAGACTTGCCAGGATTTAGGGCAAAACCTTCCCATTATCATGATTTCGCAGAAAATGAGTTTGTAGTCAATGCAACCTGGAATGGACTGATTTTGTCCAAAACTTACTCTGCCCTATCATAATCCAACCAATTTATTTTATTGTATTTATTATTATTTTTTTTGGGGGGGGGATGGGAGAAGCTCAGGTGGAATGGGACAGTTGAACTCATGACCTCTTAATTGTGAGATGCTGGTCCTTGCCAATTGAACCATCCCTTCAAAGTTGTGGTGTCATGCTCCAATAAGTAGTCTATTCTCAAATTGAAGTCAACTTACTTCAGATTAACTCTTGTTGGATAGAATGAGTAATTAGAACTATGACACTGCACAAGGTTTAAAAACTTGTAATCGGGTGCGAGATTGGTCTCCATTCATTCGATTCAAAATGTCCTAGAATCAATCGGAAATTGGTCAGATTCCACCTGATTTAGTTGGATTCAGTCAGTATGTGTAGAATCAAGGTTTATCAGAATCAGCCGCAATCAATTTTGAGTTGAATTGGTAGATTCTGATCAGATTTTCAAAGCTTTGGGAATTGAGAGGGTGCTGCCTCTTCCTTAACGATCACAAGATTTTGTGTCGTGTAGAAGGTTAAAATTCTACCTTTGTGTGTAAGGACTCCATGCTCCCAAGAAAAAATGAACATAGTAAAACAAGATGATAAAAAGATTTAATGTGGTTCACACACCAATATGTTGTGCTATTCATAGGCAAAGCTGAAGATGATTCATTATGTTGGAAGAAAATATACAATGGAGATCTCTCAAGAATAGCGAAACTGGCAGCAAGAACTCTCCCTTAAAAACTTAACAATTATATATTCCTTCAAATCGGTGTTGCATCTAGTCAGGTCGAACTGTATCATGAGAGCCCTCTGTTACCATCACATATCTCAAAAAGTTTCTTATTTGAGTCGCCACCAAACTTTTGGAGCCAGGCAATCTTCAAAACGGGTACAAGAATTTGAGACACCTATAACACAAACTTTAGGCATAGGTAGGGATATTCTGGACGATGAACCACCTAAAGCTGAGGATGTGCAATACCAGTGTAGCTTTTGTTCAACGAATATGTAGAAAGAAGAAATAATAGATATTAATCTTGTTGAATGTCTCAATGACACCTCTAAGGTGTCTTAAGATCATGTAATCTTCTTTTGAATGACCATTCTCTTGTTTTCCAATAATTCTTAAGTCAAGGATGAAAAAGGATTTTCAAAAATAGTTTAAAGGAAGAGGCTGGGCATGGTGCTGGGGCATGTGTCACTCTCTCTCCCTCTCCTTTGGAAATGACCCATATGCCTTTTCCATCCCAACCCCCTCCCATAATTTAATTATTATTATGTCATTGTCCGTAGTTGTCATTGCCTTGCACTTTCTCAACTATACATATAAAATGAAGCTATTTTACTCTCTTGAAAAAAGAAATGTGTTATATATATATAGAGTGAGGAAAATGAGATTATAAATTATTTGACACCTTAAAGGGCGTCAATAAAAAAATCCCTTTATGTAACAAAATAACTAAAAAAAAATCTCTTTAATAAATGATATCAAGGGGAATAGAGGAGAGAGAGAGTTGCAGCTTGAAAAGGAAAGAAAGCCAGAGTGGATGGAAAGGGAGGTGTCAAAAAGACTTTGCTAACTTCTTATGGTCTTATATATCTTATTTTAATCAAAGTTGCTGAAAACCAAGTTATAACCTTATCTTTTATTCCTTTCAGTAGAACACGTATCTTCTTTCAATAAGACAAAATCCTGTTATACTAAAAAAACGTGCAAATTAAAACAATAATAATTAAATTCACAGAATGGTAAGACACTTAAAAATTATTTTGAAAATAATTTCTCAAGTCACTATTATTTTGGTTACAATAAGATTGCATATTTTAAAAAACCTACAATTGTCATGATAACCAAAGCCATTATTCATGTAGACAAGAGAAGGTTGCATGCCAGCCTTTTTGTGAAAATAGTAATACAAAAGTTAGAAAATAGCATATATTATAAAATTTTGAGATGTTTTTTCAAATTAGTAATGATATCTATATATCTATCTATCTATCTATATATATATATATATATTTTAAGAGAAAAAAAACTAAAATTTGTAAATAATAATTTTTTGGGAGAAGATTTCTTAAAAAGCAACATGATCCCTGCACTACCGGAGGGGTCAATAGGAACACGCATGGAAGTATCAATAGAAAAATACATCTCTATTTTCCTTTGACATTTTGTATAATAATAATAATAATAATAATAATAATAATAATAAATAATAATAAATAAATAAATAAATACTAAGGAAAAAAATTACATCACCTGATGTGTGGCGATTCAAAATTTCAGTTCAAGCCCTTAGAGTTAGGTTTTGGGCTATAAAAATACGGTCATTATCTATTTCCCTTTGGCCTTACTTGTGTTTCTAACTGTTTCTTTTAATTTGGTTGGCGGTGATGCTTGCTTGAGTTGAAATTATGGTAAACAAGTTAATAAGAAGGATGATAATAGGGGAGGTTGAGGCCCACCTTTTAAAATTTGGTGGAGTTTGGTGGAGCTTAGGTTTCAAGCCTACTTGCCTCACCTTCATCCCACCCCTAAAACCCCCCCCCCACAAAAAAAAAATATTAATACCTATGTATGTGTTTAGATTTGAGTCCACATCCTCTGCAATGAATGGTGAGATGCAGTGAACATCAGACGGTTGAAAGTATTTGAATATATACCTCAAGGGTCCAAGCCATCTGATGCTCACTGCACCAGTGCAACAGCTATAAATGATTTTCACACCTTGGGTTCACATTTGTGAATCTCATTTAAGGGAGAGGGTTCCCCATGCTACCACTGTGGTGGAAATCTTCACACACCAATGGCAATGCAGGAAAGTAATGGTGTCAAAGTTCAGCTTGAACCAGTCGGATTGATCAAAATGATCAGGACCTAACCAAACCAAAACCTTATTTGTTTGATTTTCGGGTTGTGGTTTATGGAAACAATTTCTTAGAAATTGGGCCAAATGGGCCATATGAAATTGAAAACAAACCGGACTGGCAATAAAATGATAAGAAACCGACAACCCAAACAAGGACTTCCTTATTAATTTTCTTATCCACGTAAACCGTAAATCAGACCGAACCAAATCCAATAGCAACCCAATTATGAATGGACATAAAAATAACTGGTACGAAACTGAACCAAAACCAAAACCGAAAGCTTTCTTAACATTTGGTTTCAGGTTGCCACTGATATGCCGAAGCCACCTTTACCCCAATTGATTGCCACACTTACGGGGAAGGGTATATATGATACAGATAGGCTCACATGGTTAAGGGAGTGATAAAATTTAAAAGGCAAAAGAAGCCTAGAAGGCAGTGTGGTTTCTCCACCCAAACATAAGGAGGGACAAAATAACCAGCCCACCCCATGAAAAAGGGGAATCCCAACCATGGTTTCAAGTATCGGTATCATATCGGTTGTATTGACCATATCCTATTGGTATCGGTTAAGACCAATACTTGATACCTAATCGATCCGGATCAGTTACCCATATCATTTTAGGGGTAAAATAGTACAAAAATGTACCCTTTTTTTTTTCTTTTCAAAAAGCAAGGGCAAAAGTGACCAATACGCAACCGATCCGATCCTATCCGATCGGTACATACTATATTGTTAGAGACCGAGACCAGTGCCGATATCGAGAACTAAATCCTTGATCCCAGCACTGTTGATAGTATTAGGATCTTGGATGGTTGGACGGATCGGGGGGGTGCTTGCGCAGGTCCTCCCAATCGTCTATTGCGAGTTAGAGCATTGGACACTTTGAAGAGGATCCGAATCCCTATTGATGCTTCTGCTTATACTCCCATTGGTCTCCACAATCTTGCAAAGGCCAAACTTCCTTTTAAGGAACCCTCTCCCAAAAAAATGGGAGAGAGAATACTACCCATCAGCGTTCTCTACATCCATACATAGACCCTTGTTTTCAAAGGGAGTATAGGCATCTTTTCACATCCCCTAAAAACAGGGTTCTATGTCTAGACATAGAAAACGCAGGAAGGTAGCATTCTTTCTTTAAAAAAATCATATGAGAAAACTTATGGTACCTTAATTACGTGTGAAACATCTTCTCAATTTTGAGTGATTAATTACTGAAAGTTGCAAGGGTACTTATCAAATATTGGGTGTGAGCGATTGTGACCAATGTTTTGAAGGTAGAAGCTATCTATCCCAACGTGAGAAAAAATGGATCCTAGTGGGGGCACTGGGCCCACCATGAATTATTACATTAAAAAAAGAAGAAGAAGAAGAAGAAGAAGAAGAAGAATATAATTACCACTACGTACAATGTGTAGGACCATGGTACCAATGATCTACGGTCTACATGCTTTAAAATATATGGAAATTAGGTAACTTGGCAAACCCCCTTAAACTTTCCACTTTGCTTTGCTGTGCTGAGTGAATAATTGAGTATATATTACCACTAATAATACCTTAACTACTCCCATGGTCCCATATTCCATAAGAAGTGGTTTTGGAGTGATACAAATATATATGATTGTATTTATAAGAAGTGATGTTTTCATGGATATGGATTTAATTCAATACTTGTAAATCATATCATTGTAATCACCTAACCCTAACATTTTATATGCAAATAATTCATATATTTTATAAGGTTAGATCAACATGTGAGAAGGTGTTTAGTTAATATCGTGGTCAAATGATTACGTGTTGACTTATTATGGAAACTATATCAACGATTAAATTTCAAGTCCAGTTCAAGGATTCGCATTCACAATCTTTTTGTTTTTTAATATTTGACAAAAGGTTTTGTGCACGGATGTTGCTTCGATCGTCAAATGAGAAGAGTACGTGTGTCAAGTTCTAACTTGAACAAGTTAGAAGAATTGAAACCAATTGGTTCAGTATGAATCGAACTAAACCCTTCTTTGGGGTTTTATGCAACCAGTAGAAGCCAAAATTGAACATCACTTATCGAGTTTGGAAGACTGAACCGCACCTTGAAAACCCAATAAAAATGAAAAAAAAAAACGATTAAAATTCATCATTTTAGTATATTTTAATGTGTATATGAAAAAAAATTGAAATCTAACAAGCTGCTGCTGGTTAACGGCTAGATAAGAGGCCGTTAAGCCATCCGATAAAAGACCAAATTAAAATCATACTTTCACTTAATGGGTTGGGTCCGATATGAGCTATATCTAGTGCAAAACTGATTCAATCTGATCGAAATCAAACTAAACCGACCGATTGACACCCTAGGGGAGATGTAGAGAGAAAAAGGGTGAGTGTTATCCCAAAACTTCCCACTATACTCGGGAAAGAGAATCTCTATAGAATCTATCTTTTTGATTGAATTAGAGAAGGATATTTTAAACCGTGAACAATAAACATGAAATCTAATGATGAACTTATGGTTCGACCATAGCATCAAATCACTATTGGTGAAGAGATTCTCCAAAAAAACTTAATCTATCTCCAAACATAGATAGATCATCCGATTAGTTATGATAATGACTTTCTCTACATAACATGTGTGACCTTTGACATGTACCTTCAATCTGTTTCACCAACCACTACCTAAAAAGATTTGAAATTGTGGTCTTCAGTCAGTATCTCTAAGCTAGAATCCTAAAACACTGAAATCAGAAGCCAAACCAAACATAACTTAAGTCATAAGGCATCGATTCTCTCTAAGATTCGCATTATTCTCTATTAATTGCCTTTGACTTCCTTACTTTACCACCTAATCAATTGTAGAAAATTATTAAATCAAGGAAATTAATCTCAAATATGTAAAATTTTCTAAGTCTCCCCCTCTAATTTGACTTTTTAACCTTTCAAGGCTTTGATCTTGGATTGCCTCTGCCCCTGGCTCTCCCCTGGCTCTGGAACTTTGGATCGGACTCATCTGTAGGGTGCATTATCGGGGACTGCAAATCCAAGGACTGGGTGTCTTAAGACAAAAAATCCAAGGTATGCGCAACCCAAGGTATTCAGATTTGGCTCTTCTCCTGAGCGCTGATCGTTCAAGTCAACTCATAACTACCTAGATGATCAACATGTGTTTAGACGTTGATCTAACGATTCTGATTATGACACTTTTGTTTTAATCAATAAAAGTATAACCGTTGAATTAGCGCCTGAATCGGTGTCCATTGCCCAAATAACTATGAGCACGACCTAGATAATCTACATTCAAGAGAGGATCCCATTCCAAGATACTCATAATCCTTAGATCTACACTACACGCTAGGGGTGTCAACGGTCCGGGTCGGTGCGGTTTCGGTCCGGTTCCACCGGTTTCGGTGTGAGTTTGGAAGTGACCGAAACCGACCCAATAAGGATTTATCGGTTTCGGTCCGGTGTCGGTTTCGGTGCGGTTTGGTTCGGGTTGGTACCGGTTTGGATTTATTAGGTTCATTTCGGTTTGGATCGGTTTTTAAACCGGTATGGAGCCATTAGGAAACAACCAAATGATGAATTGTTGAACTTCGATTTCTTAAATCGATTTGTAACCGGGTTGGTTTTGATTTTTGGTCTAGTTTGAATTCGATTTTCCATACAAACGTATACAAAACTATTCAAATTTTAATTTTTTTAATGAATTTTGGAGTGTTTCGGTTTCTTACCGGTTTGGTTTCGGTTTCGGTCCGGGTTTTGAGCCGGTTTCGGTTTGGTTTCGGGTTCATCCGGTTTTCGGTGCGGTTCGGTTTGGTTTTGGGGTTACAATACTTGAAACCGAACCGAACCAATAAGGCTTCGGTTCAGTTCGATCCGGATTGTTATCGGTTCGGTCCGGCCGATTTTACCGGTTCGGTTTAGGAATTGACACCCCTACTACACGCCATGTCTAGCAATAGAGAATCCCAATCTCTGCTGTTGACTTCTAAGAATCCAAGACCCAAGAGTGTAGGACAAAACAAGTACAACCAGAGGAACACGGCAGCTTACAAGTTACAAGTAATTGTTTAACCGGATAAACCAAAAGGGTGACATGGATATACATTTGCTTCAACGGTCAAAGATAAGCCACGTCATCGTCATCACATTAGATGACCATTCCCAAGTTTTGGTTCATATCTTCACTATTAGATTTGGATGACTAGAATCCTCACAAAGGAGGGAGACTAGGGGTGTTAAAAGTTGGCCTCCCCCTACGGGTTCAACCGGATCAAAGCCAAAACCGGACCAATTAATTAGTAAATGGTTCAATGCTGGGTGTAGATTGATTATTAATGAGCATCCACGTTGCTTATTTGTAGTCTGATGGGTGCTTGATCAAGATTGATTGATACTAGTAACCAACTATTTATAGCCCCAATTAATTCACTTGTAGTTTTATCAACTCGTTTATGGTCTTTTTATAGCTTATCTATAATCAAGTTAATTTGTTTAAAGACCAATTATATTTCTATTATGAATTGATAAATCGATATATTGAATGTAAACATGTCCATGCTTAATTTGAAGGAACAGAATGGGAGAGACAGTGTAAAAAAGAGGATTCCTCACTTCTCTCTCATTCAAAACAGTGCATTAGACTTTCATCTCGCAAGAGGAAGTCTATGCAACAAACAAGGGCCCTACATGTGACGGACCATCAACGAATACTAAGTACCCCAAACAGAGTTACTGAACCTTAGACTATCCATGTGTTTGAGAGCCTTCATAGTCCAGGCACAACGCAATTATTAAGGTTGCGCTCTACCACTGAGCTAATAGAAGGCAACACTTTTGTATGTGATCGTAGTATATCACGTCGTCCCATCCTCACTGCATCAAAAAGAGTACTTAAAAGCTATGTTCTGGTTCAATGATAAGGAAGATAAAGTTTGGGTGTGATGTAATACTAAAGTATGATCGACCTATGTAATCTGGTAAGTTAGATTATGTGATGATATTAAGGGGTCTTAAATTGGGAAAAGATGATCTCCAAAGCATTGGGTACCCAATTGGGCATCAAAGGCCGAGAGAATTTGGGGACGCATGCCCATGAGTTGGGAGCCTCATGCTTTGGAAAGGATTAGGATCCTTAAATTGGTAAGAGCCTATTAAACCAGATAAAATTGATTTTTGGACAAACCGGCTGACACCAAAGGACAAAGGAACAGTAATTTGTCCAACGGAGAGAGACGCTTTTTTGTGTCATCTGATTGGATATGCACTGGAGCTATCGTGCAAAGTGTATTTTATGGGTTGAAATAGTCTACAATTTCGATCTGGTACAATTTCGTGAAAGACCACCTTCAGGGGGTGACACGTGTATTGATACCAATGCAATGGTCCAGATCTGGTACAACTAATAAAACCTTAAATCCGTGAGAAGTCATTTAAATCAAATCTGAACCATTGCATTGGTATCAATACACGTGTCATTTCCTGAAGGTGGTATTTCATGGAATTGTACTAGATCCGAATCGCAGACGATTTTTTTCCCTTTTTTACCGATATATAAAACATAGGGGAATGATGTATGATGATTCGCTGTACATGGTCCCACCATTTAAGGACAAAGTTATTGCCACGTCATCTTATGTCCATAAAAACCGCCAACTCAGACCAGACATCATAGCGGTTTATCGTCCACGAGGAAAAACCGGTTTTACCTGCTCCCGCCAATCGCTTCTTTTCATTTCTCTCTCTCTCTCTCTCTCTCTCTCTCTCTCTCTCTCTTAATTTTTCAACATTTATTTTTGTTTTTTAGTTTTCTGTATTAGATTCTGATTAGTTGCAGAGTTGCAGTGAAAGAATGAGAAGTTGGATAATCTATAAACCCTGACGAGCTGTGATTCTAAGACCTCCAATGGCGAATTCTTCGTTCTTTTTTTTTGTTTCGAGTACTCAATCGAAGTGCAGGAATGGAATCCTCTCCGGCTTCTACGTAGCACGTTCATTCTTTTAATTGCTCTGTCCCCGCTCTTCTCTCTGTTTGCACATGGAAGACAGTAGATATCTCTGTGGAAATTTATTGTTTACTTTGATTCTCAACGCTTCCGTAATGATTGTTCATCAAGCAAGAGCCAAGTAGATAAGTATATGTATATTTTGGCTGCAGCTCTGAATTCTTGAGAATCGAGTCTGGTTTTCCTACTTTCATTGTGAGAGAGGTCTCTGTTCTGTCTCTGAGAATTGAAGAACAGAGGCTTCTCGCTTCTCGCTTCTGGTTGGTGAGATTTGGAGAAGAAACTAAACAGTTTCAGGTTCCATGGCTGTTCTTCCGAAATAATCGGTTCCGCTTTTCAGAGGGGAAGAACAAGGCTCCACTCTTCTGGCGAAATTTGACTGAAGCAGTCTCTTTTCTGAACGAAACGGCTGATTTAAAGTCTGAGAGTACTATCATTAATTGAGGAAACGGCTCGATTTTTAAAGATAAAAGTCTAAAGATCGATTTTTTCTGCATTTCTACTTCTTCGTTCGAAAGCACATACTTGTCCGAGGAAAAGCGCTCGATTTTTTGCAGTTTTTTGAAGAAGCAGCTCGTTATTTTACAATTCGATGGAGAGAATTGATGCTCTGTTCATTTTCTCTGCTATTTTGTGGTTTGGGTTGCTTGTCTCTCCAGGAAAAGCCGATCCGGTGGGGGATAAACAAGCTTTGCTCACTTTCGTCAACAATATCCCTCACTATCACTCTCTCAACTGGAATGCGAAGTCACCTGTTTGCGGCAACTGGACCGGAGTGTTCTGCAGTGCTGATAAAACTCGAGTTATAGGTCTTCGATTGCCCGGAGTTGGATTTCAAGGTCAGATTCCGGCCAACAGTCTCAGTCGCCTTACCGCACTTCAAATATTAAGCCTAAGATCCAACTCTCTGTCTGGCCCTTTTCCTCCTGATTTCTCCAACCTCGGAAGCCTATCCGAACTCTATCTTCAGTTCAACCAATTCTCGGGCCCGTTGCCCTCAGATTTCTCAGCTTGGAAAAATCTCACCACCGTCGACCTCTCAAACAACGCATTCAACGGCAGTATTTCTTCTTCCATTTCAAATTTGACTCAGTTAACGTATCTAAACCTTGCTAATAACTCCCTTTCTGGTAAAATCCCAGATCTCAATCTCTCCAGTCTGCAACAATTAGACCTAGCGTACAATAATTTGACTGGAAATGTACCAAAGTCACTTCAGAGATTTCCCCGTTCAGATTTCCTTGGTAACAATGTTACTTTCACAAATTCTCCTTCAGCTATTCCAGTTGGCCCACCTGCTTCTCAACCGTCTCCATCTCAATCATCTCCATCTCCATCTCAATCGTCTTCAAGTGGTTTTACGCTCAGTGAATCAGCGTTACTGGGTATTATAATAGGCGCCTGCGTTCTGGGGTTTGTGATTTTTGCTTTAATACTGATTGCTTGCTTCTCTCAAAAGAACGGCGGTGGTCGTGGTGCTAGTGGCGGTGGTGGTGGTGCTGCTGCTGCTCCTGCGAAGGGGCTGAAAACCGAAAGGTCACTGGAAAAAACAATTACAGGAGGCCAAGACGATGATAACAGGTTGGTTTTCTTTGGGGGTCGTAATCATGCATTTGACCTGGAGGATTTGTTGAGGGCTTCCGCTGAGGTTCTTGGGAAGGGGACGTTTGGAACAGCATATAAGGCGATTCTGGAGGATGTAACCACAGTGGTGGTGAAAAGGTTGAGGGAGGTTACTGTGGGGAAGCGGGAATTTGAGCAGCAGATGGACTTGGTTGGGAGTATCAAACAAGAGAATGTGGTTGAGCTTAGGGCATATTACTATTCCAAGGAAGAGAAGCTCATGGTGTATGACCACTACAATCAAGGGAGTGTCTCTGCATTGTTACACGGTATGCTGCTTTCCTAGTTATTTCACAACTGTTGGTTCATTAATGCTGTTTCCATCAGTTTCCTTTTCTTCTCTAAAAATTCTTTTATAGGTATTAAGCATTTAGTTCTGGAGAATTCATTCAAACTTCCATATTATCTTCTATATGCTATATTGAAAATTTAACGGAGAAAACTAGGAACACTTGTTAATCTGGATGCTTGAGTTAGGTGTTTAGTCTTCCAAGTAGTAGAGAAAATTGAATGGAATCCTATTTTAACTGTTTAATACAGTTTGATTATTCTTGTTGTGAAACATATCTTTTTATTTCTATTCTAGGAAAGTAGGAAATCTAGTTTGCAAGTCCTGTTATGTGGATTCTATTATGTGGGAAGCACAAGGGTTCTTGATAATTTGATTAAACCAAAAGAGCAGAAGGAAAACAAAGCAAGAAAGAACAAGCAAAAGCAAGCACAAGATTTATGTGGCTCACCTCTCACTAAGGTTACATCTACAGGTGAAAACAATAAGGAAAATACACTGAAGCTAGGAGAGTACAAAAGACTACCTGATCACAGCCTTTTAACAAAATCTTCTTTTCCAGACAGCTACCGACATTAATTAGCCACCAAAGTGTATTAAGCATTAACACTGGGACAATCAGATGCTGGGATGAAACCTGATCAAGTGTTTTAACCAAATCTTAGATGTAATGTTCAAGAGAACCTTAGAGACTTGGATTACTGCCCTAATTGGAAAATCTGCTTAGTTTTTTTGTACTTGCAATCTTGACCAGTTCTAGTTGAGACTCCTTTTTTTCTTTTCTTTTCTTTTTTGCCGCGAGGGGGGGGTGGGGAGGAGAGTAATCCTCAAGTCTTTAGTAGAGTTTCTATCTCTTTTTGGATTCCCTCTCACGCCCTTCATTGGTGTGGCATGAGAGATTCCTCCCACACTGGAGGTGTGGAGATCCCTCTCTTTCTTGTTTGAAGTCTTTATGTTAGAATCTAGTATATCTTCTTTTGTCCATGAAGTTTGAAGGAAGCCACATTGGAATTCTTGCTTTACCAGTGCTGTGCTTCCCATAGAATAACGGAAAGAAATAGAAAGTTCTGAATGAAATCAATGCAAAGACATATTTTATCCTTCTCAATCCTTTGTATCAAGAGATATTTCTTGTATTGAAATAAGTTGATAAATAAGCACTTTTACTTTAAGCATCCGTGATGCTTCTGCATTGTGATTCTGTGCATCTAATAGTTGGTTCCATTAGTCCTCTCTCTCTCTCTTTCTCTCCATCCCTCCCTCCCTCCCTCCCTCCTTGCCACCATTTTCTTTCATCTGTGCAAGTTAACAACCCTTTCTTATTGTTCTGTAATTCACTCTCTAATTAACTTCTGACTCTCCTTAGCCTTTAACATTCTTACAGTTACCAGTTCTCCACTTGAGCAGTTGAGGTTACCTTCACATTTAATTGATGAGTTTAGACTTCTAGTAAGCTGTCCTACAGCAGCCACACTCTACCATTTCCCTGTTGAAATGCTCTTTACAAGTATACCACTCTCGAAGCCATTCAATCCTTTTAATAAGAACATCCTACCATAAGTTGTTATACAAGAATTGAACAGAATAAACTAGAAGGGATGGAAGCTCTGCAAATTTGACTTGTTAATATTAGCTATGCCAGCTTAAGAACTTCAAAAAAAAAAAAAAAAATGAGAAGAAGAAAAGAGACTTCCTTTAATATATGTTGCTGTAGAAATCTGACCCACTGGTGGGCTGATTTTATGCATATCAGTATATTTGCAAGCATTTTTTTTTTCTTCCTATTCATCTCCTGATATTGTCCATTTAGCAAATGTTGAATATTCATTTTCCAACAACCAAGATTGCTCTATGTCAAATTTCTTCACCTCAAACCTTGTAGTCAAGACTTTTTCCTCCTCCAGATGGTCCAACCTAAAGTTAAGGCAGCCTGTAGTCTAGGCATAAGCCTTTACTGTGATATAATCGGCTTGACTCGGGGGCACAGTCGCACAGAAATGCTAAAAATAATCTTTCTCCTCCAGTTTCTAATTGTACTTTCAATGCCAGCTAAACCAGGGTTACCTCCAGATCTCCCATCAACTTAAGCCTGAAAGCACTGGGGGAGGGAGGGCACGCCTGGTGCACCATGGTGACACTCAATGGTGCCAGATCCAAATGCAGAATAATAGGGTCTACCTGAGACTAGAATAACACAATGAAATCCCCCATGCACTGTTTGAGATGTGCGAAATACTAGGCTCCAGGCCTACTTTTAGATTTGCAATACAGCAATAGTAGCAATTTCGGAAATTATAGGATGATAATTGAAATAGAGAATAGTGAGAACACAAAACGAAATGGTGATGAAAACATCAAGAGATCTGACATGCCAAATCACAAATATCCTGAGAGGGGGGGGGCTTGAAATTCAAGCTTCAGTTCTGCTGATTTTTCTAATATTGCTTTCATGTATATGCGAAGTATATTTTTGCCACTGAAAATTCGTTATCATCACTAAAATCATATGATTCCATCAACCTCTATATACTGTTATCAGCTCTAATATCTAAAGAGGTCTTTGTGGAATATAGTGAAAATATCCTATAATTTGTTCTTATTTTGCAGGGAAAAGAGGGGAGGACCGGATTCCTTTAGACTGGGAAACTCGAAGAAGAATTGCAGTTGGTGCTGCAAGAGGCATTGCTCACATTCATACTGAAAATGATGGGAAACTTGTCCATGGGAACATAAAGTCCTCCAATATCTTTCTTAACTCCCGAAAGTATGGTTGTGTATCTGATCTTGGCCTTACAACACTGATGAGCCCAGTGGCAGCTCCTATCTCTCGTGCTGCAGGTTACCGAGCCCCAGAAGTGGTAGACAGCCGAAAAGCAACCCAGCTTTCTGATGTCTATAGCTTTGGTGTGGTTTTGCTTGAGCTTCTGACTGGGAAATCTCCTGTCCATGCCACTGGAGCTGATGAGGCTGTCCACTTAGTGCGATGGGTCCATTCTGTAGTCCGAGAGGAGTGGACTGCAGAAGTGTTTGATGTTGAACTGATGAAATATCCTAACATCGAGGAAGAAATGGTGGAAATGCTACAGGTAGGAATGGCATGTGTGGCAAGGATGCCAGAGAAAAGGCCAAAGATGCCTGAGGTAGTTAAAATGGTGGAGGATATTCGACGGGTTGACAACAAAAACCGTCCAGTTCCTGAAATAAAATCAGAAACTTCAACCCCAACACCAACACCAACGCCAACACCACCAACACCATCCGTTATTGAGATGGCATCATCTTCTGGAACACAGTGAGGCTATTTTCTTTGACAGTCTCTTACCTTTCCCTCCCTTGCTCCCTCTTTTAAATTTCTTGTATCCTGTTATGTGCTCTTATTTCAATTATTCTTAGCCAAATGTGTCAGCTGTTTATTGTTTTCTTTTACATGATAAGATCATTTATATGAACTCAACTCATTTTGGCCTTCTGTTCATGTGTATTTTGTAGCTTTTTTCTTTTAAATGTAAATGTGTATTTTTAGTTTCGCCATGTGCAGAGAAGCACAGCATCTCTCCTCTTCTCCCCCTTGAAAATGGACACAGATCACAGCTCGTTGGAATACTTCGGATCTGGATTTATCATGGCATTGGTGATTTTTTTTTTTTCCTTTTTTTCTGGTGGGGGTGGAGGGGTTGGGGTTGGTCAGGGGAATTGGTGACTTTCATCACCTTGTTTACCTGGGCAATATATATGCCTGTGGAGGAAGAAAGAGAGTTGATGGATGTCGGTTGGTTATTGAAAGGGCTCACATCATTAATGTGGAGCATGGTTTTGAAAAAAAATGGAACGGAGTGATTACTATTGGCCGGATTGATCCTTGATCCTGATTCACATGTATGGTTTAAGGGTAAAATCATAATAAGGGGTAGATCTGTCTATATGATTTGATCTAGACCAATCCAAAATGGTATCAGAATGATATCGGCCTTGACCAATCCCATGACCATTCTCGAGTTTTAGAACCTTAATTGAGGAGGGAGAAATGGAGAGGGGTTGTATCTGGCTCCTATCCATAGAGCTCAGGGACCACAAAGTGATCCCACAGCTAGGAGGCCCTTGGCACACATCTTGAGGTCATCTCAGCCATGAGATCACTCTCTGGTCCTGGGCTCTATGGAGAGGAATCATATCCTAGCATAGTTGAGTTCCAACTTTTTCCCTTAATTAATTTTAGAAAAAAAAAATTGGAAAAGTACATTTATATTTGTTTCTTCTTCAATCCTTTTTCCTAAAATGTTTTAACCCACCATATCTCAATATACTTGTTTGTTCCAAGGTAGTGTACACACCTCTTGAGGTCACTTTAGCCGTGGGATCACTCTCCGGCCCCTAAGCTCTTTGGAGAGGAATCCTATCTAGTATTAGATTATTCTAGTCCAACGTTGCTTATAGGGCATGTCTCCACATAGGGAAAGATAAGTCTCCATATAGGGTTGCGTGGTTCTGCATTCTCTCTTTCTGATTCTCTGGTCACCTATGTTTATAACCTACTTGTGGATTTCTTTGAGGGACATATCTCTATGTAAGGCTGTGACGCCAAATCCATGGAGTTTCTCTAAATGGATGTGTACTTGTATCCTTCATATCTCTCCCTCTTGTTGTCTTTCTTCCGCTGTTATTTAGGACTTAGATCCTCTATGGTGCAACAGGGCGTTTGGCGTGCATCCAACGCCCAAAAATGTCTTGGGTTATGTGTGACTGCCTTGGGCTCCTTGCCTAAGCGTTTCTGGGGGTTGGATGTGCACCAGACACCTTGCTATGCCACAGAGGAATTCAATCCTGTTTTTTATACGTTGTCAATTAGTCAAATCTTCTAAGTTTTCTTTTCATTGAACACAACTTTAAAGTATCCCAAAGAGGCCAGTTAGTGTGGCTCTATTCAGCCCCTATCTTTCCTAACAAATTGAAAGTTTTTGATTGCATAGCACGCTTCTACCATTCACATTCACAATTTCGTGATTGTACTCTTATAGTGCAGTCACATTACAATTCATTTTGCAAATCATTCAATTAAGTCTATCTCTAACTATAACCTCACTATGTTAAACCTTTCAATTTACTGCATTTCTTCTCTTACACTAAATAAATAAATTAAGTTCGCAAAAAAAAATAAAAAAAATTCTATCTCTTAGTCACGCTTTGACATATATTTCAATACTTGATGGAATGTCCAAAATTTATACAATGAAAGCCTATTTCAAGACAAAAAAAAAAATCCTCTACGATGAGGCAGTGAGCGACAATGAGGATCCAGTGGTTTGGGGTGCATGCTGAGGCTTTCCCAGCCATTGGATCCTCACTACCACTCATTGCTCACCACAAAGGATTTTAACCCGATTTCAAATCATGACGTACTTTTGATTGCAACAAAATCGAGTTAGGATGGCACATATATGATGGGGAAAAACTTCCTCACATCACCATTTTGCAATTTCTCTCTCGTATTTTTTTTTTCCCTTTTAACTTTCTCTCTTACTTTGAATATGTGGGTTCATATGGATGATTCCTTGTTTATGACAACCATTGGTGTGGTGTGAGATTCCTCCCTATAGTGGCATTACTCAAGACTCTGGATTCTTTAAGTAATGTGATTACAAAGGCAGAAGCTGTGACTCGTAGTCATTTTTTTTTTTTTTTTGGAAGTAGAACATTTTATTAAAGTTGATATACCCAAAAGCATCATACCATTGGTGGGTCGACACGTGGCATGAGGAAATATACGAACCGTCCAAAGACAGTTGTCAAAAGATGGGAAAACACACTAGATCGTGGAGCCCCCATAATCCCCACCACTTGCTCACGACGCACTCGTCCTCAACCTCAACCTCTTCTATATATGAGAATGAGGGTAACCCATTCAGGGAGGACTCTCACGTTCAAACAGATTGGTCAAGAAAGAAGCACGACCCCACCTTTCCGTTACCCAAGAAAGTGCCTAACCATCTAAAAGGAACCCTATACTATAAATAGGAAAAGATCCCTGAGGTATGGATACTTCACTATCTCTCATACTATTAGGCTCTATTTTCACCACATGTTCATTATTGTTGCAAGAAAGACTTATTTGAGCATCGCAGAGCACCCTCCTAGAGTAAGCTCTGGGACTCTCTTGACTTGATCTACTAGTGTAGGACGGAAATACCCACTGATCGGTTTTTTGGCACAACAAAAGATAATGTGAAGAGTACATGGCATGAGGATTATACAAATCTTGAAACCATGGATTGAATAAGGATCAAATCATCGTATTTGTCATCAAGAGAGCCCTACTTGCTAAAAATTAACCAAACTATTAATCTTAGCAAAAGTGAAAATACAAGATTCAAAATAAGGCTATAAAAATCTAATATTTTAAGGATTGAAGAAATAGCTACCAAAAAAAAAAAGAATTCGGGCAGGTGGGTGGGGCATTGAGTTATCCAAACCCGGTCCAATATGAAACTAACAAGATCTCTAATTCAATTCTAATTGCTAAGAATCCTTTTTCAATTAAGATGAATTCTAGATTAAGTCACTTTTTATAAGAAATGATGATTCTATGGATTCACATGATTCTAAAACGAATCAACTTTTAAAGCAATCAAATTAGGGGTGTCAATCTCAAGCTCGTACAAGTTAGATCAATCAAGTTCGATCGTTTAAAGATTGGTCCAATCTGCATCGATTATTAAATGAGTCAGGCTCAGGTCTGACTCATTTATAAATAGGTAGCTACGGTAAAGAAAAATTAAACCGACTTCATCTTCCTTTCAATCTCAAACAGTGCATGGATTGTACTTGAGCTTCGGGTCTCTGATGCTCAGTGGTAGAACGGTCAGCTGTGAACAAGTCACTCATCTATCTATGCGTAGGTTTGAATCCTACTTGAGATATGTATGTAATATAGATTATTATAAATATCTTTTTTTCAAGTACACAATGTAAGGGATAAGTCTGACAACACCCGATCAGCCCGGCCTGTTTACAAGTCTGACTTGACCCAACATGTTTAGCCTAACCATTTATATATATTTTGATTTTTTTTTTAAGAATATATTATAAATTAATATTTTTATCCATTATTGAATGTAATTAAGTGTAATATCTTTTCAAAATTTTTGATGATTTAATAACATATATTATAATATTTTAAATTTAAGACAATTAAAGACTGTTTAAGACCTATTCAAAATTTTATTAGTATATTATCCCCATTAAGACTCAATATAGCCCAATTAAGAGAAGATTGATTAAAGTTCATAATCAGACCAAACCTAACATGAGACCGACTAACACCAACTTAATCCTTAAATAAATAAGTCCTAATCCTAAGGTATAGGCCTGGCTAGCCTAAACCGAACAACTTAAAAAAAAAAAAATCATATTTACGCTTCCGCATAAACCAAACACATCCTAAAACAATCTTATCCGAAACGTGGCATATTGGGTTAGTGAGACATTTTATAATCATTGGAAAGGAAAGACACGTGGTTGGTGAGTATGTCAATGACTGCACACCAAGTGACAACGAAGACACAGCTTAATGACAAGCAATGTTCTTTCTAGGGTATATTTGTAATTTCATATTAACGGGTCAGACTCAGCTTTTATGTCTTCCTCTATGAAAAGAGACTTCTTCAATTATTGGATAACGGCAGAGAAACCACATCTCACGTGGACGACCGTGAATTTTCCGTTGGTTAGACGGCGCCTCCGTAAACAATCGTTTTTTATTATTATTTTTTAACCCAAATAAATAATTGACAATTCCACATTATTTAATTTTATTGACCGTATAACTGCATAAATCAGGTTATATTGAGGTTGGATGACCTTTAGTCACCTTTCACTAAAAAATAATGAAGAGTATTAATTACCTCGTGTGAGTGACTTTCAAGAGAAAAGATGAATCGAATTTAGAACCACATACTTTTTAAGGCGAAGGTTTGTTATCAACTCAGCTACCCTTTTTAGATTCTATTCAAAAGTTGTTTAATTTAATACAATGTTTTAGTAAAAATAGAAAAAAAAAATTACTTTAGAAAATAATGCTAAGTAAACTTTAAAAGGCTAATTTATGTTGTCCTCTCATTCCCCCCCCCCCCTTCTAGCATGAATTCTTGAACTTGTACACAATAATTGTATTTTTGCAGCACTAAAGAAGCGAACAATAGAAGGGGGAGAGTGCAAGTTACAATAGACTAAGGTGCTCTATTCTTTTTTAATATACCAAATTCTTCATAATCAACTAATTTAATCTTCGTTTAACATATTTTTATTGGTTAAAACTCATAAGAATGTGCAAAAGAAACCCCCTAACTACTCCCCAAGGAAAAAAAACAGAAAATAGAGAGAAGAGAGAGAAGACACGCACGCACCTTCTACATAAACCTAATGTTATTTTATGCATGTTTTTATACGTCAAAGTTTTTTTTTTTTTTTTTTTTGGGTATGTGTGTATGGGTGGAGGGTGTCGACCAAGGTTCATTTGTTAGGATCGGATACGATTTTATGAGCCATCTCTATCAATGCTTTTGTAGATTTTGAGAATTTCATGGTAGATCAAGATGACAATGAATCCAGGAATCGGGGACATACTCTCTTTCAAACCCTCACCTCTCCTCTGCCTCCCGCTTGGTATTGATCTAGGATCAAACAAAATCGCAAAATGTATCAATATTGTACCCTATACCAATCCTTGGTGTCAACCCAAAAAAAAAAAAAAAAAAAAACTTTATTAGATTATGAAACATTGTATGAGATCCTATTTATATACTAAACCCTTTATTAACCCATTCAATTGCCATCTTGTTTTCCTATGAGGGAGCTTAACTAGAAGAGAGCTATTCATAGAACTTTGAATTTTAGCATTGGATATCCATATGTCCCTTGGATCATATAGAACCGACCATGGTCATCTAAGACATTCATTCTCTTTTAACATCACTAATTCAATTAGTATAAAAAAAATAAGGGTAGTGATTCTTTGTCTGGGAGGGTGGTATGTGCTAACATTCTCTCAGTTATTGTGTCTATCTCTTTCCTCTTCAAAATAAAAGTAGAATGTTTTTCCAATAAGGAGGAAAGAGATTGACACATGGGAGCGTCGATGTAGGCCATACTCTCGAACAAAATTATTTTTTCAAAAAAATAATAGTAACTAGGGTATTATTCATGTAACCACAAAATGTAATGTTTTTGGAAATCACAAGATAAATTTCAGACATTCATTTTTATATATTTTTAAATATAAACTATCTATTCCTCCTAAGAGTTGGGATAATATACAGTAATGTAGAAATCTCATACACATGCCAGCACAAAAAAGGTAATTGATTGAAGGGGAAAAGATCCCCATGACGTCCGTACAAAACCATAATTGCACGGCCCAACCCGATTTCTGTAGCACCCTAAAAAAAAAAATCTAGATACCTCCTAATTGTTGAGTTTCCCGTAATAATACCCTCTCCCGAAATTACACATCGGTGTCAAAGGAAATCTACTCCCTTGATTGAATTAAACCTTGAAATTTGATATGTGACTAATTTAGTCCATGTCCTCTCTATATCCAATAATTATAATAGATATATCATCTATCCATGTGGCATAATAATAGACACTTCGTGATATTTGAAAAAATAATAAACTCATCTAATTAACTACACAATTTATATGATTGGATCATAATGAATCAAATCGATCCCAAAAGCCCTAAATTGGCCTCCTGAGTTTGAAAACCTAGCAACCGATCTCAAAAACCCTAGAATCAATTGCTCCAAAACGTTTAGAATCAGGATTGAGTCATGATCATGTTATCTTTGAACAGGCCATATCAGCATTGTAACATAGTAACCTATATTCCAAGCAGATCAAGACCATCCATCCATCTTACTTGGAAATGGATGCATGTTGGAACAAGACACCAAAGAGGAACAAATGGGACCCACGGTTGGTTGCCACCCTATCAGAATAAAATCTGAACAAGATTCCAAGCGTATCTATGGATTTGAATATTTTAGTAGTAAGACAAAGTCTTTAGTAATTGATGATCACCAAGTAGAGCATTGTATGGTAGGAAAGAACATGCAGAGCAGGTATGATCTCCGGCCCTGTCTTTCAGTTAGTAGTGTGCTTCACTTTCATTTTGACCTATTTTGCGTGCCAGCTCATGGGCTTTTTTTTTTTGGTAAACTGTTCCAGCTCATTTTGTGACAACCTGGCTTGCATAATAATAATCTACACTGCCAATATGGAAGGAATTTCCCACGCAACATCAATCATGGTGTGGAAAATAGTTTCTTGAAGGGGCGAGAGAGAATGTTAGTATACATCACATAAAGGAGTGTCGAAGTTGGTTTGCATTGTTAGGTCCCATTGGTTAAAACCCAAGCAGTAATTGGTCCAAAATCAGGCCTAGTCTAATTGTAGAAAGAGCGATAATGATGTTTGGTTGTAACATGACAAACGCATGATTGAGATTAATCGCCACCATTAATCCATCGTGTATAGCCCAATTAGCTTGTTTAAACAGCTTTAACCTGATTTTTAATTTTGTTTTATATCATGATTAATCAATTAGTGTATTTAAACTTTAAAGCTTGATTATAAGCTAAACACTCAATGAGGTTGTGGAGCATTAAATTTGTGAGTATCAATTAAACTCAATAAAATTGAATGGGTCCGATCGATTAACACACCTAGTTTGATCAATGAGTTAGAGGGCATGGGAAACGATCTCCACACTATGGCCAAGTTGGAGATATATTTTCCTGATAATAATTTAGGTGTTCCTTGATAGGCCTCTATGGGCGATGGCCTCTATGGAGAGGATCCGGATCCGGTGTTCCTTGTTCGCAACGGACGCTAGAGCCTCCCTATGCCTATCTCTCTCCTCGCACAACAAGACATAAATAGAGGCATTAGTGTTTGTTACGTCGCCTAGTATCATTTTCTCTTTATGAATATTTTAATATTTTAAAAGGGTCAATGGGAGTAAAGACACAAGCATCAATAGGGGCAAGAGTCCTGCCTTTCAAGCTTTTTCTACTAGCTATAGAAAAAATTAGAAAATCAGCAAACCCTACCAGTTATTTGGATTGTGCATCAATTATCTTCATTTAAAAGGAAAAGGTTCTTTGATGGGCAGGATACAATAGCATTTTTCTGTTCTATCTCTTTCCTTCTCACATGTCTACCTATGATACCAGACATTTCATTGAGGTGCTCTCCTATACCACTTCTCAAGCCCGTCTCCCAATTTGAAAGTAAAATTTATTTTCAATTTTAAAAATAAATAATTAAATCAATAAATGTCTCAATTATATTTTGCGCCGGATGGAAGAGGACAACATACCAGGTCTACTCAGGGGGGACAAAGTGTCCCGCCACGTCAGCTATAAAGAGTCGCGCGTGAATGTCGCGATTTGGACATCCTTCCTCTTAATAGATTTCAGAGCTACTGCTTCTCTCTCTCTCTCTCTCGCGGAACTGCTCTGAAAATTTCGAGACTTCTCATTCCGATCCTCACTGAATTGCATAAGTTTTTTTCTGTTATTCGAAGCAGTCACGAGAATCTGCTTATTCCTGGTTCAGATCTTGGCAAGAATATTGAAAGTTTTAAGCGGTTTTGTGAATTCCTGATGAGTTTGCTGGTAAACGGTGAAATGTGAACGTTGGATTCCTTACAAGGTTTGAGTTTTTTCTCATTTTATATCGGATTCATGGCGAAATTCATTACAATTCTCTAATTATCTAGTAGTTTTATTCAGTTTTTGCTCTTTAGAAGAGGTTCCTCCGATCTCACTAAAGAGTAAGTGATTTAATTTTCAGCTCAAGTTATCAGATTTTACATTATTCAGCTCAGTTTCATTGAAATTATACTTCCAATCTATAATTTTCCTGTCGATTTCTGTCGTTTCGTATCCAATTTGTTCAATTTGCTTGAAAATCATCCAAAATTCTCTCTTTATGAGCTTTTTGGAAAGGATTTCCATGACATCTCTGGTTCCAGAGTTTCTCTTCAATTGTTACTCTTCAGAAGAGATTCCTCCGATCTCACCAAAGAAAAACTAGTTTTCTGCTCCAGTTATCAGATTTCACTTTACTCAGCGCAGTTTCATTAAACTTATATTTATAATCTTGAATTTTCTTATCCAATTTTGTTCAATTTGCTTGGAAATCATTCAAAATCATCTCTTTACAAGCTTTTTAACTAGGATTTCTACTTTCTGGTTCCAGAGTTTAAATCGCAAGTCAAGGAATAAATGAGAGAGGGAGCTAAAACAATGGCGGAAGCATCAAAACCAATATTACAAAAACCACCAGGTTACAGAGACCCAAACACTCCGATCCCCAAGGTACCAAAGCCACAAATCCGAAAACAACCTCTTCCTCCATCGTTCCAACCAAGACGAAAACGCCCTAGTCTCTGCCGCATCTGCTATTGCTTCTTCTGCATCTTCCTCCTCCTCCTCACCCTCCTCACTGCCGCCGCCGCTGGACTCTTCTACCTCTGGTTCAATCCGAAACTCCCAATCTATCGGTTACAGTCAATCCAGTTCCCCCGATTCAATATCTCCGTCACATCTGACGGAACTTATCTAGATTCCCACACGGTCGTTAGGATTGAAGCTACGAACCCGAACCACAAGAAAATTACGTTCTACTACGATGAGAGTGAGGTTCGGATGACCGTTGATAATGCCGTTGATCTAGGTTCGGCATCCCACCCAGGGTTTTCTCAGGCGAGACAGAACATTACAGCTTTGAAGTTTGGGACACAGGTGAAGCACTTGTTGATAGACGATGGTGAAGGGTTGAAGCTGAAGGGTCAGTTCAGAAGCAAGAGTATGGTGATTCGTGTGGAGGTTCGGACTAGGTTTGGAATTGGTGTGGAGAAGTTGACGTTAGGGAAGTTGGCTGTGAACGTTTTGTGTGGAGATGTCACATTGAAGCAGTTGAGCGCAGGAAACACGCCCAAGTGCACTGTCAATCTTTTCAAATGGTAAGAATGAATCATTAATCATTTTTTACTTTTATTATTAACCTTACTAATTATTGTTATAATTTTATTGGGCTATGTTTGGATGGCAAGTAATGAAAAATAAATGAAAGGAAGAAATCATAGTAAGAAAAATCATAATGGTGGTAATGATTGGTTTAAGTGTTTTTCTCTCTTTCTTTCTTTAGTTTTTTTTTTTTTTTTTTTTTCCTTTCATTTCTTGCCTTCCAAACGTAGCCTAATTTTTGAGTTTTAATAAAGGTATTTGATGAATAGCAAACTACATTTGGGTAATGGTTTTAAGAATTTAGAAAAATAATAATAATAATAATAATTAACCCAATGGGGGAATCGGTTGATTTGGGTTGAAATCAGTTGAGCCTGAATTTTGAATGGTTGATTCGGAATGTATTTCTAGATTTCATATCAATTCTGGCCAAATTTGAATCAGACTAAGGATGGCATGGAGTGATGCATTAAATATAGGGAAATTAACACTCCCTGGCCTCACGACCTTGCACTTAGGCATAGAGAACGGCGAAATGATGCCCCCATCCCCGTGAAACCAAAAATCCCACCTCTGTTAAAATTCTACATATATATATATATATATATTTTTTGGGTATATATGTATAAACAATTTTGTAGGTTATCTCCATCGGACTTATGTTGTGGTTGTTTGATTGCAGGATCAACATAAGATAACATTCTTTTCGACAAAATGGGAAATGCGTAATACGAAACCACATTCTTGAAGAATTCAAATGTTGTTTTGAGTTTTGCTATGTATAATAAGCTGTTTCTTTTTTGCTTCTCTGATTTTTTTATTCAATTATAATTGAGTATAAATCATATTCTAATTTCAATGTTTGACTAATTACTATTATTATTATTATTTTTTTTTTTTGTTGGGATGTGTTGAAAACTTAAATAAGTATTCATCATTTTGATATGCTCATTGTATTTTGAGATATTAACATTAGTGTGACATGTTACCCATGATCTGTTTTGCTCTTCACATTTCCAAATAATGACATGATCCAGTGGTTGGACTTTGTTTGGCTTTAAAATTGTTATTTTCTTACTACCATAGCAGAGAAGTGTAATACACTGATCCATTTAGAGTTAATAAAAATTTGATACAAAACATATACAAAAATGTATATATTGGAGCATGATACCCCTATATGGCCATCATGAAAAGCCTCTTATGATGGGCTAATTATCATTAGTAGACTCAGTACTCAATTAGATCTGAGAAGGCACAAAAAAAATTAGCAGCTAAAGCAAAGCTAAAAGATATTGGTGAAGAAGAATAGATGATCTGATATAGATTGAAAAGAAAAGAGAGAAAGCAAAGCTAGCCAACAAAGGGTTGGGATTCGCCTCCCTAGTACACCAAGCAGACTCATGAATTTAGAATGTGTTCTAGAACCCTTTTTTTCTCTACTTTTTTTTTTAAATTCAAAGTGCGTTCTATCTTCAAAATCTATTCTAAGAATTTATATCAAACACATCCTTAATGTATTTTGTTGATATTATAGTTGAATTTAATAAGCACAATAAAATGCTGTGGAAATTATTAAAAATTTAAATAAAAATACAAAGTGCAAAGTATGACTAATCATTAGGTTCCATTATTTTTAAAGTGAGCGGCAACATAATAGCCATGTTGCAGGCTTTGGCCAACATGACACACTTATATCTACTATGTGGTACATAAGTAGGTCTCACCATTTCCTCTTACCTATAAAATTTACACATTAAAAAAAAAATTATCCAAATTATCGGTAAAAATCAAAGATATGAACAAAATAGGTTGATTGTATACAAACAGAGCATACGATGAAGTTATACCACATAATTTGATACAAAAAGTGGACCCTACTTATTTATATGATTGAGATTTTCTAATCATGTGCCACACGGAACATATTAGGTCAGCCATGCTGCAACACGACCATTATTTGGTAGCTTAGCTCTTCTTTCATTTTATTTTATTTTATTTATTTATTTTTAAGTAAAGTGAAAAGAGCAAATCAACTTCTACCAAAAAAAAAAAAAAAAGAGCAAATCAACCAAATCAACCAACCATGTGGCTGGAATTAATCACCATTTAGCTAAGTTCCCGTGCATGGCCCATCATTAAAAGTTTCTTGTGATGGCCCAATTATATATCATTTTTATTAGTTGTCAGCACTCAATGTTTGATGGGCCATCATGAAATGCCTCTTCGATGGCCCAACTGCCTTCCGACATTTTTCAAATTTGGGGAAAAGGATGGGTATGTCATTGGTATACTCAGATCTTTGGCTATATCTCTTCTCATTTCCTTAGAAAAATCTCGTGTTCTTTTTATGCTAGTCCTCCCATTGATAGAAACACTAACTCCAAGAAAGCTGATGGCATACATAATCTCCTTCCAAAAATCTGGTATAAACCTTATGCAAAATTATATTGAGGCAGAGTTCTCTGTATGGCTCATCATGAAAAGCCTCTTAGGAAGGTCAAATTGCATGTCTACCTTAAGACATTTTCTCACTACTCAATTTTTGTGATCAATAGTCATCAATTTCACTAATGGAGATACAAATCTCCAAAAATTAGTTCAAAATTCTAACTTTGACCATTTGGACCAAGCATTGATGAAAGTATGAGGAAAAAGTTTAATACGAAATGGGTAATATGGTATAAAAAATTTGGAGTCCCAAATTAGCACGTGGTTGGTCTACTAGTTATACAACCCATCCAAGAGGGGTTCTCAAGAACCAAAAGATCATCTGCAATTCCAATCTTGTACAATTCCCTGCAATACCATCTTTAGGCGGTGACACGTGTATTGAAACCAATACAATGGTCCAGATCTGATTTAAATGTCTTTTTACTAATTTAATGTTTTATTAATTGTACCAGATCTGGGCCATTGTATTGATATCAATACACGTGTCACCGCCTGAAGGTGGTATTGCACGGAATTGTACGAGATCAGAATTGCAGACGATTTCAACTCCGTTTTATGGTTTTAAAACACTAGAACCCTTTTTTTTTTTTTTTTTGCTTCAAAATGCCTTATAGAATCAAAATATTTTAAAATTACACACCAAACACACCTTAAGGTGACTAATTTTTAATTGAATCTTGACATGCATACAAGATGGTATGAAAATGATTGAAAAGTCAAACAAAAATACAAGATTGGAGTGTATGACCAATCTCAAGGTTACAATATTTATTAAAGTTAGCAACAATATAATAGTCATGATGCAAGATTTGAGCAACGTGATACACTTGTATCTACCACGCGATAGCCTATCTAAGCTTCAAATTTGGTACATAAGTAGGTCCCATTATTTCCTATTAGAAAAATTTCAGTTTAATCCAAATTTTATACATGGAGAAAATATTGTTCAAGTTTTAGCTAAAGATCAAATAAATAAACACAATAGGTTGTTGTACATAAATGAGCCATATAATGAAGTTACACCACATAATTTGACACATGACTAATCCAAAATGGACCCTACCTATTCATACAATTGAAACTTTCTTAATCATGTGCCACATGACACATATCTGATTGGTCGTGTTGCACTACGACCATTATTTAGTAGCATTGTTGTTCTTTCATAAAAAATTTAGTTCAACCAACCATTTAGCTAGGGGGAACCTTCCCGTTGTGTTAGGTTAGAAAATCTCCATCCATTGGATGGAATATTAGGCTTTGTCCATGGGCATTATTGTTCGATGAGACTTAATAAATTTCTCCCTTAATGATGGTAAAAAAAAAAAAACAAAAAAACAAAAAAAGAAAAAAAAAAAATTGAAGAGGAAAAAGAATGGAGCATTTCAATCAATGGCATTTGAAAAGTACAATTTCATAAAAGTACCATTATGATGCTTACCTTCTTGAATGTGGCATGCAAGTCAATCCATTCAAAGGATTGCTTGGTTTCCTATTGTGTTAGGTTAGGAAATCTCCATCCATTGGATGGAATATGTAGGCTTTGTCCATGGGCATTATTGCTCGATGAGACTTAATAAATTACTCCCTTAATGATGGGTAAAAAAAAAATAAAAGATTGATGAGGAAAAAGAATAGAGCATTTCAATCAATGACATTTGAAAAGTACAATTTGATAAAAGTACCATTATAATGCTTACCTTCTTGAATGTGGCATGCAATTCAATCCATCCAAAGGATTGCTTGGTTTACCAAAACTTGGAAGTTTCCTTATCCATGCTGGCTTCTAGTCATTTTGGCAAATACACATCACTAGAGGGAGCAATAAAACTATTAGGAAATTATTAAATTCAGTGATCATTAAAGAATTTGGTCCTTGAAAGAAAAAGTCGAATGAGAAAGTTTCTCTTCATCTATGGTGAAGAAGAGTATCAAGGGCCATCGTTCTCTTTTCATTTTGTGCAAAATCAATTCCACCCCTAAAATCATATCTAACTGTCATAAAGACAAGACATCTCACCTTGGGTGTAGAGAGAAACTCGATGCAGATAGAAAAATTTAAACACAATCATATGGTTGAGACGAATTCAAAAAAAGGGGCACAATGGTCTGCTTAAGGCTATGTTTGTTTGATAAGAAATAGAAGACAAATGAAATATTCAAATTTTATGTGTGTTTGTTTGGTAGGAGAAGAAACTAAGGGTCCGTTTGATAACGTTTCAAGAAACGGAGTAAAAAGCGTTTGATAAAATTGTTTCGTTTCACTTATTTTCAGAAATAGAAATAATTTTTTTTACTTATTTATGGTTCAATAAACGACCCAGGTGAAACAAGTTCAACTTGTTTCGCCGATTCTGGAAACGAATTGTGGCCATTATTTCACTGGTTACTATCGACTTCTAAAAACATGACTTATCAAACACCTTCAATTCCGTTTCTGTTTCTAGAAACGAAAATTTATGTTTCTGCCGTTTCTTGAAACATAAACGATAAAAACGTTATCAAACAGGCCCTAAATTCTTTGTTTTGAAATTTGACACTATTTTAAGGGAGAGGTATATGTGTGCTAGTAGGACACCTTGGTATCAGGTGTGCTAGGGAGATTTTAACTGTAAGATTTGAGAGAAATGTTAGATTGAGAGAAAAGGTCCAAAGCTTCAATCCACACTTGTTACACCTTATCTCTCCCCTAATTCTATCTCCACCCTCGGTAGCGATGCCGGAATGTTGCCTCATCGGTGTTCTCCCCTCTTCAATTGTTCTATCTCTCTCTCACAATACCAATCAAAGATTTCTCGTTGCCCCGTCGGTGCTCTTGGTTCTCTTTTTTTTGTTTTTCTGGTTTTTGCTATTCCTCCCTCTCTCTCTCTCTCTGGCATGAAAGTCTCTCTCTCTCTCTTCGAGCTTTCTTCTTCCTGGACAGCGACAGCGGCAGCTCAATTCTCTCTTTTTTTTTTTCCTGGTTTTTGTTGTTCCTCTCTCTCTCTCTCTCTCCCTCTCTCCAAGCTTTCTTCTTCCTAGACAGTAGCAGTGGCAATGGCAGTGGCAGTGGCAGTGGCTATGACTGCGGGTGTGAGGGATGAAAAATTGTCAGAAATAGTGAGGGAGAAGAAGAGTGACTATACAACGTCGGGGCTGGGTAGGTTACGTAAGACAACAAGTACCCCAACGGTATTGATGTAATCTATCTAATCCAATTTACATTCGTTAGCACACCTAATACCATTGTGTCCAGCTGGCTTGCAAATCTTTTTCCCCTATTTTAATATCCTCAGAAGTTTTATTTTTGTCACTTCAAATTTGCTCTCCAAAACTAAGTTTTTCCATGTTAAACATTTGTCTATAAGAAAATTTCAAAATTTTTTTTTTTATTTCCTTTATTAAGAAAGAAAAAAGAGAAAAATAATTGACCATGTGACAAAACAGGTATTTAAAAAGGAAAAAGTGTTTTCTGGTTGGATATAGGGGTCACGTCAATAGTTAGCAAATTCGGATTCTGGAATTATTCGGGCGGAGAATTATTCGGAATAATTCGATTGATTAATTTAAGGATTCAGTAAAAAAAGCGGTCAAAAAAGTGGGCAAAATAAAAATTGGATTCGGATTCGGATTCGATAATTATTCGATTAAAAAAATAAAAGTCGAGCAAAAAATTCGGATATTATTTTTATAGTTTATTGTATATTTTTTATTTATCAAGTTATTAACTTGATTTGTATACTTAGAAAGAGCAAATTACTTTATACAATAAAGTAAAAAACTATAAAAATTATCATTGAGCGGTGGAAGCAATGGTTATTGTAATCCAATTTCTACTCATGAAATAGATTATGTCCCAAAAGAGTGAAAGCAAGATTACAACTACAATAAAACAAATAAATAAATTGATCACAAAAAATTTTCACTATCATTTTGCTTGAGTTCACTAGACCCATATTGCACTAAGACGCACTAATTTTTCAAAATCAAAGCAACAATATAAAAGAAGGTTGATTGATACGGCGATATGAATCTGTCTTGGTCCCCCGGAACCTCAAATTATCCATCAAGGCTTGATATCTCCCCTATCTTAGGATGAACTGATGAAGTTATGAGAAGAAATGAAACAAATAGTAGATTCGTACGATTGTTACAGAAGAATTAGGTGGAGAAAAAATATGGGAAGAAGGAGGCAGAAATTTGTGGGAGAAGAAGATGAAAAAAAAAAAAAAAACTATTTCCATGGTGGGTACGTGGGTTCATATATGACTTTGTTTGTTTTTTGTTTTTTTTTTTTGTTTTTTTTTTTTTTAAATACTGTTTAAGTGTACCGAATAATTCAGTTTAATTCGGTTCGGCCTGAATTATTCGCATTTTAAATTTAAATTAGTAAAAAGGGCATTTTTTACCGAATTTTATTTTTAATTCGGATTCGGTCTGAATTTTTTATTTAATTCGAAAAAATTCGGTTCGTCCGAATTGATAACTAGGGTCACGTCCAGACATAAGGGTGTGAATCCCCAACAGGGGCACATGGGTCATTTTGCAATCTGTGCCTTGACATAGTCATTGTAACTCACCCATTAAACTTTGTTCCACGTAGAAATGAAGGTTTTGAAAATGAGAGTATTTAAATCATACCTTTATAGTTGTATTTAGAACTTAACAAATTCATTTAAATGCCCCTTATTTTATTCTCAAAAGTTTTTTAAGATAGGATTATGAAAAGGTTTTTTAAGCTAATTTGTAAGTGATTTATCATTATATAGTTAGTGAAAATTGTCATTGTTTTTTTTAAACTATAGATGCAAAAAAATATTATACTAAAAGAGTGAAAAAAAAAATTACAAATCATTTGATACTTTAAAGGGTATCAATAAGATATGTTCCCTTTAAGAAAATGAAAGAAACAAATCGATAGCAATAATAGATTTAAAAGAATACCCACTCATTGTAGACCTGGGGGGGGGGGGGAGATGGTTGATAGCAATAATAGATTGAAAAGAATACCCACTTATGACAGACCTAGGGGGCATGTTTGTATCACATATGATTTGAATTTCACCAAGTGGTGGATATCTTATACATCTTACCAAAAAAAAAAAAAAAATTGATATCTTATACACTATCTAATCAAAGGTTAGAATTGTCACATCACTTTCCAAATTCCACACAGAAAAAAAATTGATTGGTGATGAGAATCTTTCAGCCCCAATAAAGGTCACATTCTTGTGTTCAATGATGCAAAATGACAATCATTAAACCGGCAACCAACTCATCAGTCGTAAGGTTGAAGGCAATTGATGTCTGATAGCACAACCTTGGTGAACTGGTTCCCCCTACTGGTTCAAATTCTATTTTAATTCAAATTTTGGGGAGGGGGTGGGGTTGTATCACATGATTGAAATTGGTCAAGTGATCAATATCCTATACATTATTATGCAAAGGTTAGAATTGTTGCATCACTTTTTAATATCCACATATCAAAAATTAATTGGGGATATCTTATACATTAACTATACAAAGGTTAGAATTGTCTCATCACTTTTTAATATCCACATATCAAAAATTAAGTGGGTAATTTAAAGAATATTATGTCTATAATAAACTATCAATGTCACATCCTCGTCTTCAATTATACAAAATTCCAATCATCAAACTAATAGTAAGGATGGAGGAGTTGATAGCTCAATGGTTGGTAATCTCTGATTGATATCGGTGAAATGACCAAAATCGGTATCAGTTGAGACTGATCTCAAGTCTTGACCAATTTGATACTGATCAACTAGTACGGTAAGAGTAAAAAAAACAAAAAACAAAAAACAAAACTGTCCAATCTAGACCGATCCGGATCCAAGAACCGAGATTACGAACCTTGGATGTAGGGGTGTCAATCGGTCGGTCCGGCTCGATTTTGGTCCAGGTTGAGTCGGTTTCGGTGTGGGAAAGTTGAAACTGAAACTGAACCAATAAGGAAATTCCAGTTTCGGTTTGGTTTCGGTTTTGGTGCGGTTTTGTAATACCCTACTTCTTAAACCCGGTTTGATTACACGGTTGACCCGGTTTAATCATGCAGGACCCGAACCGGAGAGAATTATAGCGGGTTCCTTATGGACTATGATGGCAATGGTGACCTTAAACACCGACTGACCCGACAAGTCTGAGCCAGTGCCAGAAGAGACGGGAATACCTAAGCCGTGCACATGCACCTATCATAAGGCCATGTGAGGATAAAGTAGGTATGTGGAGGTGCATACGTATATTACATCGTATGCCAATAGTGAGATTCGCACCGGGGGCCGAATTTTGTCAAAATCCCAAGTTTTGGCCCTCAGGTGGGCGGACAGGTGGGCGCATCCACCCACCTGAGTGACCCACCCATGTGAACACTTAGTTATTTTAAGAAGTATATATATATATATATAGTATTTATTTTCTTTTTCTTCCTCATTTATGACACTCGGACGTTGGTGAGAAGAGTAAAGAGGAGAGAGAAAAGAAAGGAAAGAAGAGGAGAAGAGAAAGAAGAGGAAGAAGAGATGGATTTCAACGGCGCCAAAGTGTGATCTTCCCATTCCGACGTCGGAAGAGTGATCTCCAACACTAGATCTACGTTTAGAGGTGAGCAAAGGTTGGGTTCTTTAAATTTTCACCATACCCAAGTAAAACCCTTGATTTGGGTAGGGTTTCTCGAAATCTTGTAAATCCCATTTGAAATGATGAATCTAAGGTTTAATAGATGATTTATGTGTTGATCTTGAAGGATTTGAATAAGTATTTACAAGGTTGGAGAAGCATCGTGGATTTGAAGTGATTTTGAGGTTTTGAAGGTGTTATTGAGCAAATAAGGTAAGAGGGCTTCCCATTCCTTAAATCTAACCTAGATCTAGGTTAGAACCATCATATAAGACCTTGAATGTGTGAAGAATGGGTTTGGAAAAGCCTCATTTGAATCCCCAAAGATTGGGAGAAGTTGGGAAGAAACAACAGGTTTCCCGCCAAGACCGGTGGGCCATCTGGCCCACCTGTGGGCACCTGCCTAAGAGGGCAGGGCCCTCGGGCACAACCAGCGGGCCAGACCGGCGGGCCACCCTGTCCGCCTGTCTTAGCAGACCCTCTGGCCCAACCGACGGGCCATACCGATGGGCCAACAGGCAGGCCGACCTACCCGTCGGTCCAGACTGGTGGGTATGACTGGTGGGTCAGACAGGTGGGCTGTCTGACCCACCCGAGAGGCCCCGAACGTGATTTTTACGTCCGATTGGACCCAAAACGAACATGTGACCTTCTATTAGGATTCTAAACATGATATTGTCATTGGATCGTGTTAATCTTGATTCTAAAATGGTGAAATACTAACCCCGCTCACTCATGATAGGTTCACCAAATCCTACGCTTCTCGCACCGGATCTCACCCGTACCGAGCGTGAATCCTTGTACACTACAGGTAAGTGGGGAGATGACGTTTGGCCTTGTTTCAAGGCATTGTTCGACATTCATTTAATTGTATATAGTCTAGTCATGCCATCATGAAAATGCTATGTAGATTAGTCATCCTCACATGGTTATGCATGGGTGCTGTGTTTATTTTATAAATGCCAAATGATAATATGCTTCTGTGATGAATGTTGACATCATTGTGCATGATGCATTAATAGACTATATACCGTAGTTGGCTTGGAAACGAGTGCATTGGTGACCCGTGGTATGGGACGCGGTGGCACTAAGCAGTCGTACTATTGTCATATAGGAGCATGCGGTTTAGGATTATCACCGTCCCGTGCTACAACCCTTCCAACAGGGGTTAAGGTGTTCGGTTACCATTTGGGGGGAAACAGTGGTCGCGGTTGTCGGGTCACTATGGCGGTTAGACATTATGCCTGGCTGGTCAATAGGATAGTCGGCAACCCCGGTGGTATATTCAAGAGGACCAATCGTACTGCTTTTAAATTGCTGGAGTCAGCACCTTTAATTTCTGTCATTTATTTTATGTTGAGAACAAGTGGTCGGCATGTTTTATTTTTTCGAGTACTCACAGTGGCCCTTCTCCGACAGCCCTATGGGCGTATCGCGGGATGGAGTTCGCGGCTCGTACCCGGAGTATACGCGCACTGTGGTTGTAGTAGCACTAAACCAAAGACTTAGTAATGTTGCTTAGGTGGATGTGATTTAAAATGTATTGCATAGCATGTAGTGCATATGGTTGTGAATTATTGTGTGGACTGTTGTGTGGTCCATCTTTCCACTTATTGAGCTAGTGAGCTCATCCCACGTGTGCACATCTTTTAGATGATTTTGCAGGTCATCCATATGGAGAGCACGGGGCGGGTCCCACAGTCGAGTTCCTTGAAGAGGACTGGTGGGCCCCTGAGGAGTTAGGGCACGGCACTGATTGCTCGTGCGAGAGTTGTGCTACGGGACCGCAGTTCTGATGCCAAGCTGAGCTCCACTTATGATGCCGAGCCGAGCTCTACCTTGTGAAGCCGAGCTGGGCTCAACCTTTGATACCGAGCTGAGCTCTAAGTTCTGATACCGAGCCGAGCTGTATACTCTGATTTTTGATGATTTCTTTTATGTACTTGATATGTGAATTGTACTCTTATTATGTAAATATCATGCCTTCGGGCCCACATGTATATAACTATTGTATCACAATTCGGGTATCAAGTATTACGAGAATATTCACAGGTAAACCAAGTCTTCCGCTGAACTGACAAGCTTTTGTTAGTTGTGTGTATGCTGTGGTGGAATACTGTATCAGATGATCCTGGTAGGTTTGGGTTAACCGGTGTTAACCCGGTCACTGGCCCGGTTATGTGTGAACGGGGCGTGACAGGTTTGGTTTCGGTTTGTCTTCGATTTCTTAAATCGATTTGTAACCGGGTTGGTTTTGGTTTTTGGTCCAGTTTGGATTCGACTTTTCATACAAATGTTTACAAAACTATGCAAATTTTGATTTTTTTAATGAATTTTGGAGTGTTTCGGTTTCTTACCGATTTGGTTTCAGTTTCGGTCCGGGTTTTGAGCCGATTTCGGTTTGGTTTCGGGTTCATCCGGTTTCTGGTGCGGTTCGATTTGGTTTTGGGGTTGCAATACTCCAAACCGAACTGACCCAATAAGGCTTTGGTTTGGTTCGGTCTGGTTTGGCCGGTTTTACTGGTTCAGTTTAAGAATTGACACCCCTACTTGGATGGAACACGCTGGGTGAACCGGTTTAAAATTTCATTTTTAATTTTTAAATGTAGGACCCACAGAAAATCATGGCCAATGAGGGGTCGGTCGACGGGTGTTGTGAAAGCACTCATAGCAGAGCTGATTATAAATACCAATAATTCCTACGATCTACGGTTTCTCCAATTCCAGAATCTGAAAAAAACAGAAAAAGGGGAAGGGAGGAGGATCGAATTTTGCAGGTAATACTCAACTCAAAAACGCTTTTGATCTTTCTCTCTCTATTTCGTGTTGTTTCCATCTTCTTCTTTGCTTCTTTTCTTGCTCAGAGACATTTTTCTATCCTCATCTCCCTTCCATCTGAGACGATCTAGGGTTTCGCGATGGCTTCCAAGCGGATCTTGAAAGAACTCAAGGATCTCCAAAAAGATCCTCCTACATCTTGCAGCGCAGGTATAGTCCTTGGTCGGGAGCTTGATCTGTAGTCGTTTTGTTGGATTTGTGTGTTGTCGATATCCTGGTTGCTGCTTTTATCGTTATCGTTGTTATGTTCGTCGTTATTATTGTATGATGATGATGATGTTGTTGTTTGTAATTATTGAGCTTAGCAACTCATGCTGATGGTGGATTTTGGTAAGTCAATTTAAATACTTTATTAAATTGAGTGTATCGCTTGTTTGATGTATTTTTTTTTTTGGTTGTAATTCAGCCGATTTATATAGGAATCAATTAGCGGCGATACTTGTACTTGATAGTTTGTGGTTTTTTGGTAGGGGGTGCTTGAAAAGCTAGCATAGAATTTCCTACTATATGAAAATAAGTAAACCCCATTTTTGTCCATGGGTTTGGAAGCTTTCGGTTATTAGAGTGCAATTCCTCTTCTTGACGGTTTAATTCGTTGCTCTGGTGCATCCTGGTGGTTAGCAGTAATTAAAGTTTTGATGGAACATTGTTGCTGCATGTCTACCACTTTTTATGGGGGGAAAAAAAAACTATTGCATTAGATGGATTTGATTTATAACCTTAAATTTCCGTTTAGGGGATCATCCTATTGGTCTGTACCCTTACTGTTTCAAGGCATATCTGCACTTATATATTTCTTTTTTAACGAGGTTAGTTACTATAATAGAGTTGTGGATCTTTCCATAACAAGGGATTCACTATTTTCATCAAATATAAATATTAGAGTTCATATTAGGTTCCATCGATGGATATTGCTAAATCTTAGGAAATGGTGAAATTAAGGGAAAAATTTCCTTGATGACTATTTTATGTAGTTGTATTTATTATCAGTTTTTATATCGTATGGCATTCATATAGCTTTCTCTTTTGGGGGGGGGGGTTTCTTGCTTCCCCTCTATGTATTTCTATTATTTCAATCATGTGCCTCTACATCCTACATATTTGTTGACCCATTGGAGACAGCTTCAACTTGTAATTTTCAAAATAGTTTTATTTCCTTCAGGTGAATACTCCATAGTATATCTTTTCCACGGGTCAAAGCAAAACAAAAATGCATTTCAAATATTTCTCTACTTACTTGGAAGCCAAGTTGCGAACTTATATATATATATATATATATCATATATTATGTAGATAAGATCTAAATTTATCTTTTTCTAGACTTGGAATCAAAATCAAAGAAAGATAATGAAAAAATAGGCGGCTCTTATGTGTTAAGAAAATATGAAGTTTCAATGTCATTTGAAACCTTTTCTCCACCAATGTGATACAATAGCACTTGATTGGTTGGACTAGCATGACCGGCTTTGGAAACCCAAACCCGACAGAAAGGGTCAAACTTGGATTCTTGATCTAATAAGGGTTGGAAGTAGTTCAGTTAATTTTTCTGTCTTTTATTTTCTTTGAGTAGGATACGTAGGACTAGGATATAGAGTTTGATTGCAAGTTCTTTTCAGTTTTAGAGTCTAGTTAGGAGTCTTGTTTGTTTTCCTATATATAATAAATAATAATTGCATGTACCCAAAGTTGATTGGTCACCCTATCAGAGAGAGAGAGAGAGAGAGCTAGTTGTAACTTCAATTCTTACATTGGCGTATAAAATTTTGGGAGTTGAAAGTGCCTTGTTGAACACAAGCAGAGTCCGTCATTGTTTCTCTCTCCAAAAGTTGAATGCTATTGTTTTCCCTCTTCAGAGGTCGAAGATGCCTTCCTTGCTGGTTGAGTTCGAGTTTCACCAGACAAAGGTTGAAGGTGACCTTTGTCTGCATAATAACCCAAACTTCTTGTTTGATTAATCCTAATACCTTCCCCCCTTGTGTGACTTGGCCCTAATGGCCCATTGGCCCTCTTGGTACGACTTTCAAAATACCCCCAATTTCCCTCTTTTATCTTTTATGTAGTGTCCTCTACTTTCAATAGTAACCACCCCCTGATGCAGATCCAGGTTCCGAAATCGATCACTTATGGGCCCATCTGAAAATTTGATAAATCAATTGCAAGAATCAATGGCAGATTTGTAATAAAATCAAAGTTTGAAGTCTGAATGGCAGAACTGTAATTAATGGAAACTCACAATAGGAATAACCACTTGAGGGAATAAATCTTTTCATAGAGAAAAGGGTATTCTTGGAATTTATATCAAAATAAGGACATGAGGTCTTAAATGAATAAAGGGTATTATGGGGAAAACTAATTAGATGGAAGTTGAATCGTGAAAAGGGCTTCATCTTCAACCTTACGACACAACCCACACGCATGGAACCAGCCTTGAAACAAAGGTGCGAACTCTCTCAGTGGTACTCAGTTCAACCTGAGATTTCGGATGTAGATTTGCAACCATGAACCCCTTGAGTAAGATTAATTGCAGGACCCCTAGATCAAAGGAATAAATAGCTTCTATTTCTACAACTTGGTCAGGTGGAAATACTCGGATTTGAATCTGGTGGCAGGTTTATTGCTCACTGGTTAGAAGGAACTGGGGAGTGGGAACCTAGAGTATGAATCTCCCCAAGGAAAGGAAAGGAACCTCTGATTCCAATATCAGGTCCAATCGACCTCTGTTGATGATCTGAAGAAGCTTTCCTGAACCTGTTAGTAAACGCCCATAACCGAAGGAAAAGAGAACCTGAAAATAAGAAGAAGAAGAAGAGAGATTGATCGGGGGAGGGGGAGGGGGAGGGGGAGGGGGGTGAAGAAGGCACACAACTATTATAATGCACCCATCCGACATCATAAACAAATCAACAATTCATTCATCAACTCTTGCCCAATGACTTGGGTTACATGCCTATTTATAATTAAAAAAAAAATCCTAATCAAAGTTTAAGACTGAAATAGAAATAATTCTTCATTTCTTAATTATTTCCTAAAACCTAGACTAATCGAATTAGAAACACAATAATATCCTACCCTAATCTACCCAATCAAGAATAAAAGAAATAAAAGATCACTGCTAATCATTTACCCAAATAAAAGAAAGATAACAATATTATTCCCAAAATACATAAATCCTCCAAAAATCCTACTAGATACCAAAGATCAATTGAAGCCGGTTTGTCTCGGTCTAGATTGCTAGAATGGTCAATCCGGTTTAGCGATGATTCTACATTATCCCTTTTATTTTTATTCCTTTTAAGTCCTATTTTATTTTTCCAGTCGCCCCCCTTATATATATCCCTGTTGTCACCCACCGTAGTGCACCATGGTGGACAATAGTGAGATTCTCCGACAGCTCAACTCCTGTCAAAGGTGGGACCAATACAAAAATTAACACCCTCATTGAACTTATCGATACCCTTATGGCAATTAGTTCCATTCATACTATGATGACATCCATGCAAGCTTCTATTGACAGACTGCCACTGGTGGATTTTGATAAAGGAAAGTGTCCCATGCAATATAGGGATTCTTTCAACATCCTGCAGGGTCCGTCTCATGTTACACCACATCCACAACTTGAGTTTGGTGGATTAAGCACCGACAATTCATGGTGATAGAAAGTGGGCGAGCTTGTGGCGCAATGGTTAAGTTGCACTATTGCAACATATTGGTCACAGGTTCAAGCCTTGGAAATAGCCTCTCTTGCGAAGCAAGAGGTAAGGTTGCGTACATTTGCCCCTGCAGTAGTGGGAGCCTCATGCATTGGGTTGCTCTCTCTCTCTCTCTCTCTCTATCTCGTTTAAATTCATGGTGATAGCAACCCAGAGTAGTACCTTTGTTGGGCTTAGAGTTTGGATATCTTTCTCAGATGGTACAGGTTGAAGAAGGCCAGAAAGACATAATTTGTGGAAAATAAGTTGAAAGGCATGACTTGAGTCTGGTGGATTAAGCACCGATAATAGACTCATACTCAAGGCATTGGGTTAATCACTACTTGGGATGAGATGAGTGAAGCCATGAATTGGATATTCTTGCCTACCGACCACAACCAGCATATGCATTTCGGGTTTGCATAGTTGAAATAGGAAGACATAACAATTGAGGAGTATGTCACTAGGTTTTATTATTGGTGGCACAGTTCCACAATGATTTGCAACCTCAAATCAGTGTTGCACTAGCATCCAATCGACTACCTATAGTGGAGGATGTTGTACAAGTGGCATATTAGATAGAAAATAGTTTAAAGCAACAACTATACAGTCGAAGGACTTTTACAGATACTTTTCCTAGGGTGATTGTTCTAATCAACATTAGTCTCTCCCCAGGAAAAGTCATTCAGCAAACCACAAGCTACTGGCTCATCTATGGCATCTTCACGATCTAACTAACCAGATTTTCTGTCTAGGCATGGTTCCGGCCGTGGTTAGTAAATGCACGTATTATAGATGTATTCGTACACATCAATAAAAAATACTTATTCCTTGGATTTGTTCATCGATATGGAAAAACACATTTTTTTATGCAGAATCGAATTCCCACGTATAATTCACGTATTACGTATATTACGGTGAAAAAACTCTTGGTTTGCCTTCTCCTTCCTCGTCCCTCTCCAATCTTCCTTCCTTTCGGATCCCTTCTTGTGTTTCATTGGTGGTAAAGATAACATTCGAGACAATAGAAATAGAGAGAAAAAAAAAAAAGACTTGTGTTGAGGGTTTGGCACTGAAGTCGAGGTGATGAAGGCAGAGATGGCGAGTTCAAGATCCTAAACCATGAGCAACAGGTATCTCCGTGCACAAATAAGAATCATGAAGTCCTGTAATTGCTCGAAAGCAAGCCAATTTATTGGCAAAATTCACCATGTTTTTCCCTTGTCAGTTGCAGAGAGAAATTTAGGGTCTGAGTCAATGGTTTCTACCAAAAAGAAATAAAAAAATCTAGGGTTTGCGCCTACTTTTATCAGACCAGCGAACTGAAGGACTAAGAACCAAATCAATAAATCTGAGTTTGGGGCATTGGAATCTTTCAGTAGAAGAGGGTAGAGTCACAACTCGCTATGGAGATGGAGCGAGAGAGGAAGCTTGTAGATGAAAACAGAAACCACTGCTAGAGAAAGAAGAAGCCTGTTGAAACCTTGATTGATAAGGACAAGAAAATCCCTGATGCAGATGCTTGGTTTGGCTGGATTGAACCGACCCACTATGGAGGCCTAAGCGGCTAAGCCAAAGTGGCTAAGCCAAGACACAACGAACCCAAACCGGGTTTCTGGTCTGGCAAGGATTGGCAGTTGATAATTAGGGAAGCAATCTTAGTATATTCGATTCCTTTTGTTTTAGAAGTACGACACATAGGGGTTTCCTTTGGAATTAGCTAGTTTCTATTTTAGAGTAGTTTCTATCTTTTAATTGGTTTCCAATTTATATAGTGAGTTTTTCTTTAATTGCTGTAAAACGATTCTGGTGATTAGCTTTTGGAATTGAAAGAAATTTAGTGGAGTTTATGCCCTGGTGGGTGTGGCTGTGAGCTGCTGGCCCTTGTGTTATCTCAGCTCTTCTTCTTCTTCTCCTTCTTACCTTTATTTTCCATTTCTGTTGAACCTCTGTTTCTGGGCCACAGTTGCAGCCCCATCAAGTGGATCGATCTCCCTCATCTTTGATCTGTTGGGGCTGAGACTTTGGTTGCGGGTTTTCTGCTGATGGGCGACCAAACCCTGGAGTATCACTTCCCGGAACTCCTCTTGCTGTATGAATCGACTGACTTACAGATCTGGTCTCTGCTTATTGCCTGGAGAAGTTTCAGAACTTGAGTACTTGATCAAAGCTCGCTGTTTGACATCTGTGAGGTTTGGATTCGATATCACTGGAGATTACACGAACCTGCACGTGATCTTCCATGAGATGGGTGACCTTGCTTGAGGAGCTGGGTCGACTTGAAGATTGCTGCTACCTGCTGGTTTTGTTCTCTATCGTGACCTAAGGTTGAAGAAGAAGAGCCTTCTTATTTGCAAACAAACCACTTGCTGAATTTACATGTTTGCCCTTTACTAATGTTTAGTTCCTCTTTTAGCCTCTTTTATGTCTCCTTACAGAATTCATCCTCACTTTAAGAATAACTTCATGATTAGACCCAGCCCTCCTGTCATATTTTAAAAGGTGTGGCTTGCTTTCATAATTACAAATTTGCCACCTTTTGAAACTTCAATTTATTTACAAAACTGATATTATTCTTTGATATTTGGTTATTGCATTCTTGGGTGGGTTCATAAGCAAACCAAACAGGGTTTTCCGACCCCAGTTCCGCATCAATCCTTCTCTTCTTTTTTAATAATTTACTGATAAAAATTACTTCTAAATTCTAACGCTATTATAGATGGCCACAGGTGAAGGAACCTATGCATCAATACATTTTTTCAAATCATTTGGGTTGATTCGTATTCCTTTGGAATCTTTTTCTTTATGTGGCTGTGTAGGAATATTTTTTCTATTCAACATTGCTTTACCTTGAATATTGATTTGTATGCGTTTTATTATGCCGGATTTTTTAGAAGTATTATTGCCGTCTAATATCCTTTTAATTGTTGTATGTATTCGTACCCGTTTTATTGCTGTTTCCGAACTTACTATGGTTCTGGTAGACCTCCTGTGATGTGAAACGCTACCATTTATTGTCTTACGTGCAAGGGGTACAAACATATTATTGCACAGTATCCCAACCGTTTGGTAGCTTATATTGATAAGGATTCTTTTATACCTTATGTTCCAAAAGAGCACCTCGGTTTTGAGACAGGATTTGGAGATAGTGTACAAGCCGTGTGAAGTCAATACAATGACACTAATGTGGAGTGATACCCTTGTTATGCTCTTCGTCCTGTTTTGACCACTCATGAGGTCATTGAGGATGGAGATTGGCATAGTAATAGAACCTTCAATATTCACGTGAAGTGCAATGACCAATTATGTAGCATGGTGATCGATAAAGGTAAGACACCGTTTGTAAGCTGAAATTGCAAACAGAGCCACATCCAAATCCTTTCAAAGTTGAAATTGCAAACAGAGCCACATCCAAATCCTTTCAAAGTTGTGTGGTTGAACAACACTTACCTCAAAATTACTGATAAATTTTTGCTCACTGACTCTGTTGGTGGATTCGAGGATACAGTAGAACTTGATGTTGATGTAGAGGATTACCTAGAGGCTAGGGTTCCTACAAGGACTGACTAGTAAATTAAACTTGGACGGTTTAATGTTTAGGATTGGGCTGAGAATGGGGGGAGTAGCAACATACGTGATAAACATAAAGATTAAAAATATAATAATACCTATAAAAGAAACCACAACGAAGCACATCGACTCAACAAGACATCAATGGGGATATGGGGGTGGGAACATGAACATCAGAGTATCAAATGGAATGCATGCCTTTCAATATTCTGTAGTTGTGAATACCATACCAGTCCGCAATCAGCCACTAATAACCGGACAGCAATGTCCAATATAGAGAAAATTGATTAACTAGAGATACCATTAATCAATGTTTAAGTCAAGGGAAAATAAAAGGGGTGAGGACAGAAATCGTTGAAGAGGGGGGTGGATGGGGATCATGCTGTTTCAGTTATTTGGGCAGGAATATAAGAGACAAAGTGAAAGAGATGAGTGAAGAGAAGCTTGGAGAAAGAATGGGGTGGGGTGGTCTTACCTTAGCGCTGTGAAAAATTGGCCCTAGGCCTTGCAAATCAATATAAACTAAAAGGAAAATAATTCTAGTCATCCCCAATAAAATAGAAAACCAATAAAATTAAGAGTGGTATTCTAATTTACTAACAAATAGAATCCCTAATCAAATCCAATAAATTAGGAAAGTAAATAAATCGGTCCTAATCTAATTTACTAACTTAGGAAATAGTAAGATAAAAGGTGCAAGTTTGTTTTGAAAAAAAAAAAGGAATAAGAGCTGAAATCACGATTTGGCAGCCTCTTGCGTTGGCTTTCCTGGTGGGGCCCAGGTATAGTTGTCGAATTCAGAACTGAACAAATACTTTTTCCATGGAAAGTTGTTACTCTCATGGTGATCCTCAATCTTCCAACCAGATAGAACCAGTGCTGGGCTGGTCTTTGCGTCGCTGTCTCTGATAGACTCGGAAACCTCGGCTGATGCCCCCATCAGATGTTCTCCTTATGAAGGTCTGTCATATTCTTCTTGGTCGATTGTGGCTGTTTGATAAGATGGTACAACATTGTGGGTATGCGACTCTTTCAAGCACAACAACAAAGCAATGATATTTCTTCCTTCTAAAGATCTCCTGGAATTTAAGCTTAAGAAGGTTTTGGGATTGTTCCTCCTCTAGCTTGTTGACTCAGATGGCCTCCTATGTCCTTCTCCAAACTTGATGCAGTGGAGCTTTTTTCAGAAGAGGAGAATTGACGCAGTATCACTTGGCTAGTTAGACCAGCATGACCGGTTTTGAAACCCAAACCCAAATGGAACGGTCCAACTTGGCTTTTTGGTCTAATAAGGGTTGGAAGTAGTTCAGTTAATTTTTATGTCATTTATTTGCTTTGGGTAGGATACATAGGAGATAGAGTTGGATTGGAAGTTATTTTCTGTCTTAACTCTTAAGTCTAGTTAGGATTCTTATTTGTTTTTTCTAAAAATTATTGCATGTATCCAACCAACGTTGAAAGACAATTGAAATAGCAACCTTGATTGGGTTGCCCTATGTGAGTGTGTGAATGTGTGTTTCCTCTTCCCCTGCAACTCAGAGTTTTTGCTTGGACTCCCCCCCTCTTCCTTAACCAGCCCTCCACCACAATGACTAGTTTATACAAGTGACATCTTCTCATAGATGGATGGCTCAAAAATTATTGAAGCCAATACACAATACTGAGTTTTGATTGTTAAGGAGTGATATGATGTATATTAGATGAGTTAAAAGACCATGGATATATCCAAGGTTTTAAGTATCCTAACATATCTTCCGACACTAACTGATTTGTATTGTATTATACTTAAAAAAAGTATTGATGGTATCGGGTGATACTGATCTGGGTTCCAAAGTCGGAATCGGATCGCTTATGGACCCATTCAAAAGTGCATTAACCAAATTACAAAGGATAATGGCTGTTCTGTTATTAATTCGAAGTTTCCAAAGATGGGTGGCAGACTTGTAATTAATTGAACTCAAGTGAATGAAAGAGGGAGCCACATGTGAGTAGAGTTGGGCTGTACTTGGGACGGGGTAATCTTGGAAGAGTGTATAATTTTAGGATGCACTTAGATAATAACAGAAGTGAAGGGTGTTAATGGAAACCTAAAGAGAAGAAAACAAACATAAAGTGAAGAGGAAACCAGATTCGAGGGGGTCTTCTTCAGCCCTGGACAGAATCCCAGAAGGCGACGGAAAACTTTGCTGGTTTCGTAGGGCATAACTCCCTCACGGTTGATCTGTTCAATTGGAGATTTCAGGCGTAGGTTCGTAGCATCAGGAGCTCCTAGAAGCACTGAATGACAGATCCGGTACTTGGGTAGTATGCTAATAATGAGTGACTGCAACAAATGGGGGGGGGGTTATCTTGAACCAACCTGATTTGAAGGCTTGATTTCTCACAGTAGGGATAGTTTATGGTGAGGAAGCTCAAGGGTTTGGTCGCCCAGGGTAGGAGAAGCAACCCCCCAAATTTCCAACTCAAAGAACGGATCATGAGAGGGTTTGATCAAGTCTCTTGCTGTTTGGTAAGAAGACAACTAAATAAAATAGAACATGGGCAGAATAGGACCAGTAACCGATTGCTCTGGAGAGAGAGCCCATCCGACACAAAACAACTCAATGAACTTCATTCTTCAAAACCTAGCCCAACGAGCCTATTTATAGGAAAACCAAATTAAAACGTCCTAGTTTAAGTCTGAAACGGAAATCAAATAAAGCCTGCTAATTACTTAGATCTAATCTACCACAAAATAGAAACACAAGAAAATTCAAATCGGTAATTCCCTGCTTAGCCTAATAACTATCAAAATAAAATATTACAAATGTTCCTAGAATAGAAGTAGATAAAATCCTAGAAGGCCCTAATGCTTTGATCCCAAATTTGATCTGGTTCATCTTCATCTGGATACCCATACGAGTTTGGACCGATCCAAGGCTGTAATCCGATATTGTTGATATTTATTGATGTGCTCAATACATCTCTTATAAATTATATAACACGATCAGTGATTTTAAAATATTTACTAAGAGCTCCTATAAGGTATCCTACTCAATTTTGTTTTGGCAAACTCAACTCTTGCTTTTTCACTAGCAAAAACGACTCTAGTAGTATTGATTTGATCATCATTTGGTAATTAAACAACATGTAATCAAGGATCAAACCAGATTTGTGCGAGAACAGTTTTTTATTAAAACTATGAATTTTGTGCTTCGATATTGATTTTTAGTGTGTCATTGGATCACTGGCATAGTGAAAAACAACCAGAATGATTGCATCAAACTAGTTTTTTTTGGGCGATGATATGTGCATCCAAACCCTAAATCTTCCCGAAACTGAAAATGACATTTTTTTTTCTTTTGTATTAGTACATGTAAGAAACCTCATCCTTTATGCACAATCAATTGAATGCACTTGGTTCTCCTCTTTATACATGCTATATTCAGATATTACTTATTTACAGTGTTTTACACTTCAAAACTGTATTTCACATGTATTTGAAGCATTCCCGTGCTTATCTTTAGCATTTCTTCCGCTTCTCTGATACAATATGTATCTTAAAATCACCTTTCCAATACTGATACTTTAAACCTTATACCGAAAGTGACTTTGGAAAGAAGTGGTGAGAAAATATATGAATGGATTTGGGTTGACAATTAGCATGTCTTTAAACCAAATTGAATGGTGAAACAAGATCCATGTGGCTGACTTCATTTAGTTGGGAAAATGCTGAGTTGAGTTGATGAAGACCAAGTCCTCAATTGGGGCTTCAAAGGTGGTTCACTACTGGCCCATATCTTGGGATATCTTTTCAGCCTGTTTGGGTTCTATTTTACCCCTATAGAGCAGCCTATTCTGAGCAGCGTATTGATAGAATATTTCCAGATTCTTATCAGATCTTGTGGGGCCCAGCGTGGAGAAAGCTTGCTTGTGGATGTGAACTTCTAGAAGGCCAAAACACTATTCATGTTACTGTTCTCTTGAACAGTGTCACAGCCAGAATACTTCTTTGCGATAGAGATCTTTTTGAAGATCTTGAAGCGTCCCATAGGCCAGCTTGCGTGGAGAATAAGGAGAGATCAAGTCTTGAAATTAAAGTTTGCGTGAGAGAGAAAGACCAAGGGAATCTTGTGTGTGACTCCAATAAGATTTTTTCTTGTGTGGGACTCCAATAAGATTTTTTTTCTTCTTTTGCTTCTATTTTAGGATTTCTCTAATATTTATTTTCTATTTTCATTGATTAGAGTTTCTGTTTTGATAGATTTCTATTTTCTTGTAATCAAGTTACTTGGGCTCCAAGAGTCCACGCATGGACGTGTTTTCTATTTTGCAAATTTTAGTTATGAAAAAAGAGTTTGTTACAAACCATGGCTGTAGATACTGTTGAGTGAGAGACCTATGAGAGGGTGAGAGGCTCAACCATTATCTCCCTTCTTCTTCCCCCTTCCATTGATTCTTCTTCTTTCTTTTTCCTTGTTCCTTATTTTCTGAGTGGCATGTGTTCTATCTGAGACCCATTCGAAGGCTTGTTGAAGGCCATACAAGATCTGTGGCTACTATTTTGGAGAATTTTTTTGGCAGTGTTGTTGCCAGTTGCCACATCGTCCAGATCCTTGAACCATTTAAGCCCGTCTTTTGAGGATTCAGGTGGTCCAATCCAGAGGACAATTGACCAAAGTTTGCTTTGCCTTTTGAGGCATGATTGCTGAAATACAAGAAATCTCTCAGTTTCTTGACTAAATCAATATTGTTCAGATTTTGGAGTACAACCATGAACTCAGACTATATTTTTTGGGAAAGGCTTCTATAAGATCCTTTTGTGAATTCATTTATATTCTCTGTTTCTGACCTAAATTCCTAGATCTCAGTTATTAATATTCTGTCCTAGTTCTCAGTCAATTACTTGAGGATTTATATTGGGTTATTAGGGCTTGGTTTGGTTGATATTTCGAGTCCTACGTATTGTCTACTTATTGGTGATTTGATTGGGATTTTATGTGCTGGGTTTAGCCTCATTCTACCCTAGTCGATTGGCTTCTGTTTTGAGGATTTACATAGTTTTGGGGATTGTTTTGTATACCGTTATCAGTACCTATAGTAGAGCATTATTGGAGTTGGTTGATGCTTCCTTGGTGTTGGGTAGCCATACAGCCCATACTTAGCTTACATAACTTGGTTAGATTCAGTTGCTGAATACAAGATTATGATAGAAATGAGTTTATTTGGTTCTGTCTTTTTGCCAGTCATTTTAGTTTGGAATTGTGTATGTTGATTGCTGATGGTGCTCATGAACCATAATGATTAAATTACGATAGCTTGTGTGTAGAATTGGAGAATGGAGTAGATATAGAACTTGTGTTATGAGTATGAGATAAAAGTTGAACAATGCGATTTATTTCCGGTGTACAGTTTAATTTGATGAAATTCGCTTGCACATTCTAGTACTAGGAAACTATCACATTAATGGGGTTACTAATAACAAGCTAGAACATGTTCATAATGAAAGGGATGCATTTGTGGTGAACTTAATACAATGGAGATAGCCAGTATGACTGCTTTTAGAAAAGTATCTACTTAAAGTCCATGGGGAAATATGGAAAGAAAACCAATTGTGTTTGGTCACTGTCATAATCAATGATTCAAGAGAATGCTGTGAAACAGCTATGTAAATAATGGGAGAGGGTTCCCTCCGTTGCCTGTTTTCTGATGTGGGCATTTGAGGGTTCTCCCTTTCAAATCTTATAATTCTGTTCTGGATGAACAGTAAAATGTGAGGGGGTGTGCAAAAGTGATCCATATACTGGCGTTGTGGAAGCCTTTTCCCCTTTAATTATGTTAATTAAAAAAATAAAAATAAAGGACAAAATGAAAGAATATAAGACAATATATTTATAGCATGTAATGCATGACTCCCAATGCACATTTTGAAATATTTAGATTCGACATGTGTTTGATATCTTTATTGAAGATCACTTGTGTTTGGTTCTGATAGATTGATTGTGCAAGATTGTGAGCTTTAGTTTGTGATATTTGAACAGCTTCCCTGTTTTCGCAACTGGGAAAATATCTTTATACGCCACCATTTATCTTTTGCAGCAACAAACCTTATGTTGTAAACTTGAACAATACTTTATTTTCACCAGAAAATTGGGAATATTCTGGCAAATCACCTGTGTTACATTGATGAATCTGTTCATCTATCTGAGGGCATTTACTTTTTCTTTCAGGCCCTGTTGCAGAAGACATGTTTCATTGGCAAGCAACCATCATGGGTCCACCGGACAGTCCTTATGCAGGGGGTGTCTTTTTAGTAACTATTCATTTTCCTCCTGATTATCCATTTAAACCACCCAAGGTATTGCTCCAATTCTAACTGCTCTATGTGAATGTTTAGAATGTGGTTTCACATTCTTTTCTTTTTAATAGGTTATGATGCAAGAACAATACAAAAAGAGAAACGGAGGAGTATCGTACTAATTAGAGATTGTTTTACTTGAGTAGGGGTGGGGAAGGATGAGTATGGTTACTTGTCCAAACCATGCTTTCAAGGAATGGCCATTCTGGGATATAATTGCTTCTGCACAACACAAGATTTTGGATGGTAGAATTGGGTGACCCCTATGAAATTCTGTGTGTTGGCATTAAAATGTTCATCCTGTCAGAGGATTAGCATCCAAACTGGAATTTGATTGGACCAATCTCCTTCCCATTCCTGATCCCATAAGCAATGGCATGAACACATTGTGAAGTTCCTGATATATGACATGTTACCTTTGGAAGGGCATGGAGTTGGTTAAATTTAGTTTTCTGCTGACAATTCACTGTATCACTTCCTCTGGACCTATCTGACCGTTGGGTATATAGCTCCCTCTGAACTTTGTCAAATTTGGTAGCCAATGTCAAATGTATGGTCCACCATTTAGTTAATTTTTTCATCCCTAGCATTTTAGCTGTCAGATTGATGGGAGAGCTGATGAGGTAGTTTCAAACTGTTGGAGAGTAAAGAATCATGTGGATTGGTCATTTATTAAATTTGGGGCCAAACTGTATCATATGGCCCACCATGTATAGAACTGTTACTCTAGCCATCCAAAAAGTGACCAAAATTGATTTGTTGATAGTTTCACTTGGTAAAATTCTTTTGGGTTGGAATCTAGTACAGGTTAAAGGTGACTTAGACAAGCTGTCCGCAAAATTTGAGGACCAACTAAGCTGCACCTAGGGATACCTCTCTAGGCAGGAGAACCTTTTCCAATTATTATATATTTTATGTATGATGAAATAGTTGTACGAAAAAAATAACTAAATAGAATTCAAGCTCTATATGTATTCACAGTGGATGGGTTGTACAGGTTGCTTTCAGGACGAAGGTTTTCCATCCAAATATCAACAGCAATGGCAGCATTTGCCTTGACATCTTGAAGGAGCAGTGGAGCCCTGCCTTAACCATTTCTAAGGTTCTTCTCAGTCACTTCTATACCTAACTCATACAGTTTCTGATAGCTGATCAATTATAGTAATTCACCAACAAAGGAGAGGATAAATTGATATCCTGAGTATTATATATCGAATGGAATGAGGAATATAGTATTAAACATGGAATGGAATGTGCAAGACGAGATGTTGATTCCCACATCAAAAATCAAACTTTGCCCACAAGCTATCAGACCATCACAGAACAAAATACTGAAAGGGGTTATTTGAACAGGGTTGATTGTCACCTGGATAGGGCCTGTAGGAGTGCAATGGGTACCCCACCTTACCCTTTTTTGTTTGGAGGGTTAGAATTTCTTACCACCTATCTAAACAGGTCGGGTAAGGGTAAGGAGCGCTTAACCTCACTGTCAACCCATATTTCTGTCTAGGTTGGGGGTAATTAGGCAACTCAAGTAGTGTATTGGTGCATGTGTATATTTACATATTAATCCAAGGCCCAGGCGACGTACATCCCCTCTTTATCTTTCCATACCCCATTTTCCCAGCAGCCAAAGTCCCAGGTCTTAAGAATTGTGCTTTCCATGATTCCCTTCCTGTGATGCTTTACGGGCCTTTAACAGTTCACCTGCCAGGTAATATGATGGGAAAATCCTTACTCAGTTTTAACCCCCCAACCACACCCCACACCCCCCTTCCCCCAAACCACCCCCCAAAAAAAAAAAAAAAAAAAAAAAAATCCTTAGACACTGTAGTGCAAGGGTTAGAGGTCAAGTAACGTTCTCCTACCCATTGCCACCCCTAGACTGGTGGCATCCTTAGTGGAGGCAGTTGTATGGAATTTTCCTTCTGATACAAACCTTGGGAGACCTCAACCCAATGACAGGCATTTAAGGTGAGGGCACTGAAGACGATATCAATAGTGCCAAATCCCTTTTGTAACCGATGTGGGATCAACCCCCCTATATGACAGATATGGGATTGTATCATACCACACTGCTTCTGAGCCGATGCCCACAGCGGCCCACTGTGTATCAGCCACACTCTGCCCTAGGGTCTCTTCCTGGCGGGGATTGGGATGATGGATCGGCTGCTCGGATACCACTGGGACAAACCTTGGGAGTGCTCAACTCCATAAACCAGGTTATAAATTGAGGGCTCAGCCCACACCAAATGCCTTTCATAACAGATGTGGGAGCAGTCACCCTTATGATTGATATGGGATCTTAAACACCTTGGCTTGATAATCCTTTAATAGTTTCTGTTCTAGGGTTGTGGATTGATCATAAAGAAATACACATTCTTGTCTATTTTAGAGTGCTCATGCTTGGAAATTTGGAGTTGCAGTGATTTTGTTAAATGCGGTGAGATATTTCTTAAGAGGGTTGGAAAGATCCTTGTTTTTAATTTTCAGGTGTTGCTCTCGATCTGCTCCCTGTTGACGGATCCGAACCCTGATGACCCTTTGGTGCCTGAGATTGCTCACATGTACAAGACAGACAGGAGCAAGTATGAGACAACTGCAAGGAGCTGGACTCAGAAGTATGCAATGGGTTAGTTGGTGCTTGTCTGGGGAGGGTGGGTGGTGGTGTGAAGGGCTACATTCATTTCGTGCTGTGGCTTTGGTCTATCGGTATTCCTGTATGACTGAAGTTTGATGTGTCTCTTCACTCCTAAACTACTAGACCTAAAGAGAAAGGTTCAAACTTTGCCCTCCATTGAGAAAACTAATGGTACTTCCAATTGTTTGTATGGGAATTTGATCTTTGGACTAAAAGAAATTGCCTGTTTCTTAAATATATTGTCTGGCTGTCACTGATCCTCTTTATTCCCTGTAAATGATCCCAAAGGTGGTATGTAAATAATGACCCAAGAGGTATTCAGGAGATGATTGGAATTTGGGTTTTACTTGGCTTGAATTTCAAACCTATGACATGCTTTATGGCTGTTCCGTTTGCATGCAAATGAATAGAACTGTGGGTAATTTATTAATTGATGATCAATTCAGTTCGGGATATAGCTTTTGATTTTGTGGTTAGGTCATGATTATTATTCTTAGAAAGCTTTTTCCCTTTGCAAGAAGTAGGGAAGAGTTTTGTGCAAGGACCATGAGCAAAGCCAGTGGATGGTGGGGGAAGAGTTTCTCAGGTGTTCCCGTCTCAAACTGGGTGTCAATTGGCTCGATTTCGGTTTTCTGGGTTTGGTTTTTGTTTTGTTCAAGATATGACCGAAAAAATCGAAACCTGAACCGGAGTCTCTTTTCCAAACCAGACCTGTATTGCCTTTGATTTTCGGTTTGGGCCCCTATATTAGGTGTTTCGGGAAATTTTTACATCTTCACCAAATGAAATGTTTTTTTATTTATTATTATTTACATCTTCAAAAAAAAGGAAAAAAAAAAAAAGCACATATTTTTCCGAACATTTAAAAAGTAAGAGAATTAATTCATCATCCCAATGATCAAAATATTGGAAAGGAATAGAATTTATCATCTGTTTCAATCCTGAAAACAAAACAGAGGTTCGATTTGTTTCAAATGGCTGGATCACATGGAATCTTTCAGGAAACAAGGTAGTTGCGGCTAAAGGAATTCTGGAGCAATAGAGCACAAAGATTCATTACTCTAGTACAGAGTGCCTAAATGAGTAAATGCCATCAAAGTCTTGATTTTGTATTCAAATTGTAATCTTCTCATCGTGGTGCCAATTGTAACAAGCAATACCTCGCCTTTTCATTTTAATTTTAATTTTAATTTTTGCTACGATAACCTAGCTGGAATAAAGAGGCAAATCAAAGTAGTATATGCTTCCAATGTGAGTTACACACGTTTCCTGTTAGATTAAGTTTTCCTTCACCAATGATGATGTGACGACTTCTATCATTAAATCGCTTTTTATGAATATCCTTTCTTCGATCACATTAGAGGATCACATGGGGATCACATTAGAGGATCACATGGGGATAAATGAAAATATTCTTTCTTCACTATGGATGCAGAGAAATAGGGAGGGATGGACCATGTCTCTTTATTGGCCCAAAATAATTGCCCACTAGGATGATCTCGGTTCTAATGAATGCACTTCTCTCTCAATGTTGAACTTCAGCTACATAAAGTGCCCAAGGCCAATAAATAAAGATTCCATCCACCACACTTGTGCAATTTATAATTAAATTTACTCATCATCTACTGCAAGTAATATTCCTTCCCAGAGCAGTAAACTTGGCCCAGCCGTATTTCTAATAGCCCAATAGAACCAGCTCATCATCGGGGCTAGTTAGATATTGGAAGTTGCATTGATATCATCATCATCATCCACCTCCAACTCTGAAAATTTTATAAGCTTTGATCATTTGTACTAATCGACGTGTCCTATTGTGTAAGGGGTTTTTGGGGAAGGTTTTAAAAATCTATAGTGATTTTTGAGCTCTATGATCGAGTGGTGAAAACCTCTCTCTCTCTCTCTCTCTCTCTCCACCCTGATGGTGTTGTTCAAGGGCTGAAAGCTTTTTGTTAGAAAAGAGAATCTCTTCCTCCATGGTGATTTGATGCTATGATTAAAACTTCTGGAATAATAAGTCTCATCATTATTTTCTGTCATTGGATAGCGAGCCTTATCATCATTTTCCGCCAATAATGACGAAGGTTTGAAATACCCTTCTTTGATCAGGTGTGTTAGATCCTATGATTGAAGAGATACTCTTTTCACCATAGGTGAAGGAAAACCGATCCCATTAAAATGGCGGACTATATGTCTCGCACTTGTGCAGAAGAAAAACTTCCTTTTATATTCGTGATGTGACCTTATGATTCGACTCTTATGTCATCATTAATTCTAACCTTCCTATTGTACGAAGTTGAAATTACCTTTTTTACCTAGTGACCTTATGATGCCAATGGTCATAGTGGAGGATTTGAGGGATTCCTCTTTCACCTTGGGTGAAGCTTTTGCTCCAACCATGGTATTAGGTATCGATATCAAACGCATCATACACCTAACCATTTAAGATACTGACTTTTATTATAGGCCTCGTGTTCATACTGTGCATTGAGAATGTTAAAGAGACGCATGCGCTTTGTGGACATCTAACCAAACCATGCGCTTTGTGGACATTTAAAGAGACGCATGCAATGAACTAATGTTACTGATTTTGAGAGAACCAATCTTAGGTTGGGGACCTTATTAGTTACTTGCTCCTTATCCTCTATACCTACAAAACAAATTGTGGCTGATGAAGGCAGCTTAAAGCTTTTCCATTCCACTCTCTCCAATGCCATCTGAGTTGTGCAACAAAGCTATACACCTAAAAATTAGGCATTTTTTTTTATCTTTCATTTTCAGCCATCCAATAGTTTATCTTTTAGGTATGTGGTTTAATTTTATAGGGTTGAGAAATTTTACATAGATAAATGATGACATGGATCGAGCAGTAATACTATTAGTAGTACTATTAGTAGTTGCAGTTTGAATAAGTGGGTCTATCGGGACCCTTGTTGGAACCCTCGTGTGGGTCTTTGTTTGGCCCTTCAGTGGCTTTTGTACTCTTGTATAATCATAGGGGCCATCGTATTTTGCACAAAAAGGTGGGGGGGGATAACGAATTGATTGACCATAGTGCTTACTTAGTTACTTCTCCGCCCCGAATTGGTTTAAAATTAAGCTAAAATATATGAAAGAAAGAAAGTGAAACTAAGTGGCATTTATTTATTTATTTATTTATTGTCTTGTGATTTTGCAAAAAGAATATTGGCTGCTAGATCTCTAGGCCTAAGATCTGATTTTTTTTCCATGCATTGACTTGTTATAATTTTATTGAGAGAAACAATGTTTCTCAAATTTGAAACTTGAGAAACATTGTTTAACTGCAGTCCTTGCTATAACATTTTGTTTCCTAAGGCAATACTAAATCTAAAGGATGGCCATGGGAATGATTTACTTCGTTTTATGATGTATCTAAATTAATGGAATCTCTTAATTCTATATGCATGGTTAAAAAGTCTAGACGTGATTTCGATTGTCATAAATGGGCAATGAGGCCAAAAGTAGATAAGCTTTCGACATATGTGGGGACATATGTTAATCTAAATTTTCTTCATTGTCGGTGAATAAATCGTTTCACCTATGTTGTTTTGATGCTATGATTATGAGGACAACGAGTTTCATCATTTCTTCTACTTCTATTATTGAAAGTCTGAAATATCCTTCTCTATTCCAATCAGAAGATCAAATCCCATGGATGAAGAGATTCTCTCTACACCATGGGTTAAGAAACTTAAACAAAACTCTGATTTTTTATTTTGCTTTTCATAGATAGGCTTCCCAATTTTGGTCATTTCAATCCTATTAGTTTTGTTTGGGTCTCCTAACCCTGAATGACCCAGAGAGAGAGAGAGAGAGAGAGAGAGAGAGAGAGAGAGAGAGAGTAAAGAAAATGTAGGTAAATAATACACTTGAGTCTTCACATATGACATGCATCCCATCAATTCCATATCATGGCATCAGTTATTCTTCACTATGTGCATTAAGACATGCATACCATCAAGCTCACTAGTAGAGTAACCCATTTTTTAATTTTCATTGGGTTCCAAAATATCTTCAAATCTATTTTCGAAGGTTCATGTTTCTATGTTCCATTGAAGTCAACTCGTAAACGTAATCTCAGGAGACAAAGACTAATCACCAAAACCTAAACCCACAAGAGAGAGAGAGAGAGAGAGAGAGAGAGAGAGAGAGATATTAGGTCCCTATAGGGCCATCGTATTTTGCACAAGTGGGGGGGGGGGGATAACGAATTGATTGACCATAGTGCTTACTTAGTTACTTCTCCGCCCCGAATTGGTTTAAAATTAAGCTAAAATATATGAAAGAAAGAAAGTGAAACTAAGTGGCATTTATTTATTTATTGTCTTGTGATTTTGCAAAAAGAATATTGGCTGCTAGATCTCTAGGCCTAAGATCTGATTTTTTTCCATGCATTGACTTCTTATAATTTTATTGAGAGAAACAATGTTTCTCAAATTTGAAACTTGAGAAACATTGTTTAACTGCAGTCCTTGCTATATAACATTTTGTTTCCTAAGGCAATACTAAATCTAAAGGATGGCCATGGGAATGATTTACTTCGTTTTATGATGTATCTAAATTAATGGAATCTCTTAATTCTATATGCATGGTTAAAAAGTCTAGACATGATTTCGATTGCCATAAATGGGCAATGAGCCAAAAGTAGACAAGCTTTCGACATATGTGGGGACATATGTTAATCTAAATTTTCTTCATTGTCGGTGAATAAATCATTTCACCTATGTTGTTTTGATGCTATGATTATAAGGACAGCGAGTTTCATCATTTCTTCTACTTCTATTATTGAAAGTCTGAAATATCCTTCTCCATTCCAATCAAAAGATCAAATCCCATAGATGAAGAGGTTCTCTCTTCACCATGGGTTAAGAAACTTAAACAAAACTCTGATTTTTTATTTTGTTTTTCATAGATAGGCTTCCCAATTTTGGTCATTTCAATCCTATTAGTTTTGTTTGGGTCTCCACACACACAGAGAGAGAGAGAGAATGTAGGTAAATAATACACTTGAGTCTTCACATATGACATGCATCCCATCAATTCCATATCATGGCATCAGTTATTCTTCACCATGTGCATTAAGACATGCATACCATCAAGCTCACTAGTAGAGTAACCCATTTTTTAATTTTCATTGGGTTCCAAAATATCTTCAAATCTATTTTCGAAGGTTTATGTTTCTATGTTCCATTGAAGTCAACCCGTAAACGTAATCTCAGGAGACAAAGACTAATCACCAAAACCTAAACCCACAAGAGAGAGAGAGAGAGAGAGAGAGAGAGAGAGAGATATTAGGGTCCCTATAGGGACAGTGACCATAAAAAAGACAGGAACGGTTTCCAAGCCCCCCACATCAGGCCGGCCTCCTAACCTATTGGTAGCCTTTTCTACGTGATTCCTTCTTCTTTGATAAAGATAATGATAAGATGCTTCTATTAGGGCCCCACTTATTGGTAATTAAATTGGTCTTTGGTAGGGTCAAAGTCAAAGCTTGCGGCCAACATATTAATGTGTTGTAGCTGGCTAGATAAAACCTGCTAGTTTAGGTCATCTCTAGGGTCACACAAAATCCCACTTTCTAACCAATCTCTAGGTGACACGACGACCATTGTCTTCTTGATAAGGGCATGGTTAGGCATCTAAGACTATTGTCACTCATCAATTAATGATGGCATACTTAAGTTCTCTAATATCGTATACATATGTTATGGGGATTGTTAGCTAATTAAGGCTAAGCCCATGTGGTGGAAATAGATAGAGCTATTGATATGCAATTTGCATGCTTTGAACCAATAATTACAATTAACTTAAGGTTATCAAGAATGGAATCGGTCATTGAATCCGTCCCCAACTGAGTGAATTGGATTAGAATTGATCAAAATCTGCTAGAATCAGTTGAAAAATACCATAATTCTAATTATTTTTACATGGATCGGGGTAGTTGAGTCAGATAGAATCAGAATTGGTTTGATTTTAAATTTCTTAAAACATTGAGTTCAATAGTCGGGTGAGAGGAGACTCAGGTCATGTATGAGTTTCTATATTTTAGCTTAACTTATCTATTCTTATGCTTATGAGTTCTCACTTTGCTCCACGAATTTAGGTATGAGTATCATGTCAACTATATCAATGGAGGCTGATATCAATATGACATGATCCAGTTGAAAAGTGTTTTTATAGTTTTTTAAATTGAAATTGCACTGTTACGAATCAATGTGATAGATAGTATCAATATCAATGACAGTCGATACTTGACATTGATATTGTGAACTAAAACCTCACTCATAGGGGTGTAAGTTTGGGCCCGTAAACCTGAGCCTGCCTTGAACCTAAACATGACTTAGGCTAGGCTTTTATGCCGACAAGGTGGGCTTTGATTAAAATTTTCATTTTGGAAGAGGCGAAGCCAGGTCTAGGCTAAATCCTTCAGCTGAGCCTAGCCCAACCCCAATTTTATATAAATATATTTTAATTATTACATATTACATTTAAGGGTGTAAGACTTTATGATTATTTGTAAGAATAATGGATGTTGATGTTATTTACTTTATTTTATTTTTGTGCATATAAGAACACATTTGAAAAAAAAAATTCGACTGGGGCAATCTAGCCTTAACAAAATTAAGGTCAATCAGGGTCGAATTGGGCTTGACTAGGCTTAGCTTGATAGGGTTAAACTTGGGCTAAGATATCTCAATCTGACCTCAAGGTCAGATTAGGCTTAGTTTGAACTAAGGGGACTTAGGGTTGTACTGGAGTTTTAGAAATCCCGACTCAACCCAGTCCTGTTTCTCCCTAACTTGTGCTTAAAAGTTAGGACTTCTACAACCACCAATCTATTTTGACATAAAATTGCCCAAATGGTCAATAACTTTTCCCTAGTTCTTACAAAACTCAACTGAGTCAACTCAAATGATGCAACTTATTTCACAAGACTCATTAAAAATTGACCTGTACACTTAGTCTAGAAGACATGGTGAACACTTGTAATTAAGACTAATCTATATCAAAACTTTGAGAATTCTAACCAAGAAAGCATGGCATGAAGCATGCTTAATTTGCTTATTCATCATGAGGTGTTTTATCATTTTTCTAATTTTGTTTCCAAAATTATATTTCTCCACAAATAAGCTACCAATTAAAGTTTAAGCCTTATAAGCTCTTAAAAATATTATCAAAGACTCATGTCCCCCTCCCCCCCCCCCCTCTCTCTCTCTCTAAAATTATATATTTTCACAACTTCACAACTTACTTAGATACATGTTTTGTACTTTAATATGCTGTCTTCTCCAACCCATTCCATAGATTGTTATATTACTTATATATATATATATATATTATATTACTTATAAATATAGTAAAATAATATAATATTGGAGTATAATATTCACACGGGTGGACTCCATATGTCTGCACGAATCTGAGTCTCAACCCCACAATTTTTGTAAAGAAAACAAGAGGAATTCAGTCCAGCAAAGGAGTCGTGCACACGAGTGGGACTGTGGGACTGTGGGTCAGTGGGAGTGGGAAGGACCTGCCCCTTAAAGTCAGGTCCCTAACCCTTATTATATTAATCACTTCCATGTACCTGAGTGCTTTAGTGCTCTTCTCTACTCTCTACTGAAGACAAGGCTTGAGTCATTAAAACTGACCTCCCACTTGGGTTTTGTCCCCCTGATCTCTCTCTCTCTTCAAAACATCAAGATATACAAAGACAAGGACCCCAAAAAAAAAAAAAAACTTCTCTCATGGGCAAAAGCAAATATTTTGCATACGAGTTGTAGGGTGGCCCTTTCATTTTAATGACATGGACAAATGAGTTGACTTGTCAAATTTGATTGGTCATCTCGACAATTATTTGGTTACCATGTCTCATCTAGACAAAGGATTTAATTCATATTATTTGGAAACAATAATGATATGGATTGCTTATATAGACCATAATAGTGGGTTTGCTCTAATTTTTTCTTTTAAAAAAAATCACTTTTTGAATCATTTTGCCCTTAGTACAGATCGATACATAGAGTTGACTATCCTTCTTGAATGCCATGCCATGAAACAATCTCTCCTTGGGTTAAAAGCTTGAAAGTTAGCACATCAACATAGGATAATGGGACCACTTCTCTACCAAGCTAAGCTGAATGGGGCACTCTTTACTTAATTAGATGATTAGCCTCTCTTGATAAAAAATTAGACGATTAGCCACTTGATAATTCTGTACCCCTTTAGCACAAATAATTCTCTAATCATTGTTCCCTTACAACTTGGTCTTAAGCTAATTATTTAATTGTTAATGACACCTTCTTAAGTCATAACTCATAACCGATATACCTTCAGTTTTCCTTAACTTTCAAGTTGTTGTCACTTAGAAATGTTACACTGGACTCTATACCTTAAACCCATTTTAAAATGAGCTTAAGAGATTGGTTAAGAAAGGATTCCTTACCTTTCCTTTACAGCTCCTTCATGAGAGAACTCCATTCACAACCAGATCCCTAAATTTAGTCTCACATACACTGATACATACCCAAATATCTCCATTGTCTCCCAAATACTCTCACTCCACTCTCCCATTTTTAAGGCTTTTTTTTTTTTTTAAATTAGAAACAAAACTACACAACACACAAAGCCAAAAAGAAAATAATTAAGTAACTAATAAGAGTGATTAGTAACAAACATAAATACCAAACCCTATTTATGAATTGGATTACAGACAAGACTAACAATATAGTTCCAAGTTCCAACTCCCACAAATCCGGGTGGGGCCACGTCAGCCCCACATGAAGATGACACGTGTCATTACTGTGAGAAGGGCCGTGAACGGCGCCGGTAACCGGCAACTGGGGAGTGGGGGAAATGGGGTCCCACCGGCTAAACCGGTCACTTACTTTGTCTTGGAGTATGGAGAGTTGGAGACAGTAACACGTAGTATCAGGTTCACTGTTTTTCCGTTGTGGGGGGGTTTACCGAAACGGCGAAACCCATTTTTGGCATTTAAAAATTTTTAAAAATTATATTAAACTCCCCGGGTAATTAATAGCAACAAGAGGGACGTGTCTTTGCGTATTCCCCAAAAATGTCCTCAATGGGTCCTTTAATTCGAGGGGGGTGATTATATATTGTTTTGTGATTTTTTGGGAGTAATTGAAGTAATATAAATTTTGTTTGGTCATTGGTGGTTGGACCCAAGGATCGAAGTCTTTTTGTGTAATTAGAGGAATTATAGAGAGAGAAAAAAAGAAAGAGAGCGCACGATGCCTGCACGTAGAGAGAGAGAGAGAGTGTGTGAGAGTGTATCTGTGTAGAAAATCGAGAAAAACCCACGTGACGACGTGAGCTCACTCGCTCTGTGTTCTTCACTATCTTTCTTTTTATTGAATATGGAAAGGTCGATTCATCGGTGGCCACCTATTCTTACTATTTTGTGAGAGAGAGAGAGAGAGAGAGAGAGAGAGAGATACTACTATTTTCTCCGTTCCAATGCTCGTGTCCTCCTATCCTCTCTGGGTGTGTCAAATTTATTGCTGACACATATATGGTTTAAGAATCAGTCTTTCCCGGGTTTAAAAACTTGGGTCTATGGATCCGGATCTGGATTCACTGACTCATGGTTTAGGTATTGGTTTGATATAAAAAGACATCGATACTGATTCAATATGGGTCTATGACACAGTACAAAATTACAAAAATATCCTTAGTCTAAAGGGTATGGTATAAAGATGTGAATTTAAAATCGAAATCGAACCAAAGTATTTATATCGAAATTGTAAAACTGTTTGGTAAATGGTTTGGTTATGGTTTCAAATTTAAGACCGATTAGTTAGATGGGTCTGGTCAGTTTTAACCGTTTAACCTGTTGTTTTCAAATCGAATTGTCACCGTAAAAATCGAATTGTTAAAACCGTCAAAGTCGATCCGATTAACCCATATAACAATTAAATATTTGACTGTTTTAACAAAACATAATGGTTTAATTTAGTGAAGAATTAAGGACCACAAAGGCTGTCCAACAGTCTATTCAATAATTAACTCTTATTATGTATTTAAATCCTTGCTTGTTCAATACTTCATTTAATTTGATACATGATCGAAATGTTTATCAATAAAAGTAAATTTAGTAAGCATGTGAATAAACTAGCCAATCGATTATTAACCGTTTAGAAACGGTATGGAATAAACTGTGATCAAAACCTTGAAATCGACACCATTTAAAAACTGTGGAACCAAAATTGTTTGCTAAACGGTTGCGGTTTCAAAAGTACAACCGTTTAGTAAATGATGTGGTTTTGGTTTCAACCAAATAAATGTGAACTGAACCAAACCGCATCGTATACACCGAAACAAAACCGATTAACACCCTTAGTATGGTATCAGTATCTTTGAGGATAAAATCGTTCGATATCCCAATACAGATTGATTGTTCTCTGATTAGTGATATTGTCGAATTGTTTTTTTTTTTTTGTTGAAATTTGATCAATAAGATAAGGGTGAGGATTGTTTTATAACATGAATCCACTTAAATGATGATAATGTAGAAACACAATCCTAAAAGCAATGCAAAAGATAATGAAAAAACAAGAACAAATAATGCACGCATGTTTACAAGGTTCGGCAATATTATCTATATCCTCGGTGGGATGAGATTTTGCTTCACTATCAATGGAGAATAGAGTTACAACGCTCGTCTTCACACCTCTCAGAATTGCTTATAGAGAAAGTAACTCTCGTTACAAATATATAACGAAAAAACCCTATTCATATGCAAAATTCAATCCATACTGTCAGGGGGGCCTGCACTAGTACTCCCTGGATTAAACTGCAACGGAATACGAGACATCGTACACCAACAAATGATTTCTTATTAAATGGTAAGTTGTGAATTTATAAAGTTATTAACCACTGTGAATATTGCAAAACTAATGTTATAACTTTAAACATGTATGATCTTAAAACATCTCTATTTATATAGCTTAAAATAGTATCGGAAAAGCCATCTAACGTTAATGGTATAACAAGATTTTGATCATAAAGACTATAGCTTAACTTGTTTTTTTTTTTGGAACTACAAATATTAGCAGCGTGGCATATTGGATGGGAGGCGAATTTTGTGGACATTTGGACCCTCAGAATCCTTATTCACATGTAAAATTCAACACATAGAATTCAATGAAGTGAAAAAAAAATTGAGGTTTCAAAAAAATTAGGAATACTCGAGAATACAGAGTAGTCGTCGAAGTACTATTGGTATACATAAGTATATATGAGATGCATGTTAATACAATAGAGGGTATTTCTTTGAATTAGACTATGAAATTTAACATGTACAATTACGTAATCCTTCAAGCCCGATCTAGACAATCTAATCGAAATTGTCTGAGACTGATCTCGATCTGGATTTTTTTTTTTTTTCTGGTGAATGGATTCTAGGTTTTTAAACCTTGTCCCAAAAACTCATTCTTGAGCCAAATATAGGAAAAATGAAGGGGTCAACACCTTGTCACGCATGTATCTTAATAATAATTTTATATGAATAAAATAAAACAAGAGAAATTAATTTCGCATTCAATGAACGATTCCATGTTGGGTAGAATCAATATAATCATATGCTAAGTGAGGGAGACCAACATCTCTTACTTCAAAGAGAAGCTATTGTGACCTAATTTTCAGTGAAGATTTTGATTTTAATTCGTATGAGTTATCCAACTTAGTTTTTAATTTTTAATTTTGATTCCATTAAAGTTTGAGCTTAGATTGTTCTTACTTCCATTACCTCACTGAAATCCATTCTTTTTAGAGCAAATCTTATGTTGGGTTATTTTTATTTTTTACTGTGGTGGATTAATTTAAATAAAAATATATATTGGGATTAATCCATGGATTCCTTCTCTTTTTTCCTTTCCATATTATAATCACCGTTCCCATACCTAACGTGCATTTCTGTCTCTTTTCACCTCTTTTTTTTTTTTTTCCTTTTTACCCTATTTACCTTTCTTGACCCTGTAGTCTTAACTTTCACAAAGCAATTCTCGTGACTTGGTGACACAGTACCTTTACCAAGCCCTGCATCATAAACTCTTACCAACTTAAAAAAGCCTCTCTCTCTCTCTCTCTCTCTCTCTCTCTCTCTCTCTCTCTCTCTCTCTCCGTTTTAGGCATAAGGCTGTGATATTAATACTTAACTGATACCGTATCAGTGGTATACAAAGAGAAGGGTAAAATTGTAAAAAATCTGTATCGATATTTTGAGCGAAAACCAATCCGCTCTAGCTTGATATGGCCGATCCATGTTGGTAACAATATTAGTATCTAAGGAGTCCAAAAGATGTGTTTGTATGTTGCCAACTTGACGTGCCATGTGAAAACCAACCCCAAACACCCCCCATAAGAGAACTGTGAGAGACTTCTCTTCAAATAACCCTAATGTTTTAGTTCCCATAATACTATATATAAATTGCATAATCTTCGACAAGCAATGTGAGATTAAGCAATTTCACTGCTTTTACTTTACAAATAGAAAGACCTGAAAGGTTATGCATTCAAACCTTATGGGAGACACACAACTAAAATCCTTTTTCGAAAAAGCGTTTGGGTATTTTGAAACTACAATTGTATAGATAAAACAAAAGTTGCCACAAATCCGTAACTATGAACACAAGATTTTTCCATTAATCATCATCCTAATGACAAGATCAAATTTTTTTGAGTGCACATTGTACACTTTTGAAAGAGAGAAATAAGAAAATTGTCACAAGAAGAGTGAAGATCTACATAACTCTAATTATGTAGAGCTTAGTCAGAACAAGAACAACCTAGTAATGGATTTTTTTTTTTTT